>NW_009730128.1:0-16783 GCF_000703405.1 Apaloderma vittatum | reverse complement strand
CCCTAACCTGTACTGGTGCCTGGTGTTATTTTTGCCCAGATGCAGAACTCTACACTTGTCTTTATTGAACCTCATGAGGTTCCCCTTTGCCCAGCTCTCCAGCCTGCCCAGATCTCACTGGATGGCAGCACAGCCTTCCTGCGTGTCAGCCACCCCTCCCAGTTTTGTATCATCAGTGAACTTGCTGATTGCCTGATGTCTAAGCAGCAGAGGAACAGCAGCAGTTCCAAAAAGCGGGACAGCAGACATTCACATAGATAAAGGGATTCCCACCGCCACCACCCAACAAAATGGGCATTATTAGGGCAGAGGAGGGAGGACAATACTTTCACGCTGTCTAGTCAGAGCGCCTACAATCAGAAAACCTGGATATCAGAGAAGCTACCTCTCCATCGCTTAAGAACCAAGAGCAACCATGCTCCCTCCTCAGTCTGCCAGGGAAACGCATGAGCTAGACAGAGAAAATAAGCCTGCACTATGTGGTGACAAAACTAGTGGATGAACATAGACTTGTGCTACGTGGTTTGTCCAACATGCCAGGTGTCCACAGCGCTCAGTAACCAGCTGCATGTTCAGTCCCACCACAGCTGTCTCCTGAGCCCACCTGCAGCCCTTCTTCATGCTAGTTAACCACGGCATTTTTCAGCTGGAATATACTACTGCTGTACAGAGACACCAGGAGAGAAGAAACGGAGATCTTTCAGGCAATTAAAGCCCTGCAGAGGTTTTAAAAGTTGAGGTGGGCTTTGGACTGATGGAAGAGCAATGAAGATAAAGGAGAATTCAGGGAAATGTGCTAATATAAACTCTTTTACAAAATTGATGGGCCCTTACCTTTTCTCTCTTCCTTGTTAGGGAGCTGATCAGAAACTGAAGGGCACGCACCAGCAGTCAAGAATGGGAGACAAAACTCAACCAGAGGAATAAATAATGTACAGTACTTGCAGCTCGCAAGTAAAAAGAACAACCCTATTATAGCTTCAATGGCTAATATTTTCTAACATGCTTCTGAAGTCCAGAAAAAAACCCAAACCTTGTCATGGGTGCCTTGTTAATAAGTAAATACATCACTGACTATTAGTCATTGATACACCTGTGACAAAACAAATCCTTCATGTGACAATGACCTTACTGACCCTGAAATCAAAATTATTCAAGTTTACAAATAATACTACATGAATCGTCATGGCTCTGTTTTCAGTACAGCAGAAGAGGAAGACTGTACAGAGAGTACAGTGGTTTTCCTCTTGCAAAATCGCACAATATCACCTAAGGAATCAAGTCTGTCAAAACACCGGACAGATAGAGTACTCTTCTTTAATGCCCATATATAGGTATCAAACACAGGAGCTCAAAGTTTACACATATACATACTCAGATGTACGTGTAAAACCACCGATTTGTGGGAAGCTGCTTTTGTTCACAATTTTACGAAGGCGCTCCAACATTTCTTAAGGTCAAACCTATTTTACTGACTGGTTAATTGAAAACAAGGGATGCTACTTTTTGAAATACAAAATCACCACACAGCCTAAGTCAACAAAATGATGAAGCCTTTGCTTTTCACAGAACTGTTAAAAAACGGAACTCAAGAGGTCAGGATAATAGTGTAGCGTATGGAGAGAGTGATTACAGCCTCCCAGAAGACATTTCTGCCTGAGGTGAGTTAGCAGACACATCCTCAGATTAAACTTTCATCAGCAGATCTCTGTATTTCATCAATCTTTCATTACGATGTAGCTTTAGAAAATCATCTGGTCAGGTGTCATTAGAAAACCTTTTCATCTTCCAAAGTAAAATCTACCCAAATAAATTGCAGCAAAACAGCTAAAAAGGAGGGCCTGTGGATTGTTAAGGGGTTCAAATAGCTCAAAATAGAGGAAAACATAGATTTCTACAATATTTAAAAATTGAAACACTGCATTTCATAACAAACGCAATGTATTTTATTATACAGGCTTACGTGGACTAGAAGAAGTAGCTCATTAACAAAATTCATGTGCAACAACTTCTGGAAGAGCTTCATCCCAGAAACTGGGATTTCATCAGCTTCCTGGGCAATTAATCCATCAAAAGAGGAATGGGCTCAGAGATGCTATTTGCTGTACCTTGGGCATCGCTTTTGGTAAATGCTGTGGGATACACTATGGCAAGTTCGTAGGTCAGAGCAGGCAGAATGACCTGCAGGCACACTACCTTTCCAAACAACTCCTGTTCTGTTGCTGGGGCTTTTATTCACCTAGAAGAGTTTGTTGTTGCCTTCCACCCCCAGCTATATTTCACCAAAAGCTTATAAAATTCTTGGTGCCACTTGATTGCCAAAGGAGCATTTCTCTTAAATGACCCCCTTTCAACATCAGTGTTTCTACGACAAGTTCTGTCTTTAGGAGAAGCAGGTATCCAGCCCAGAGAAGCGTGGCTCATTATCTTACTTTATAAACAACATAATGGGATGATTTTATTTTCCAAAGAAATGCAAATATTTGAAAAAAGAACTGTAAATGCTTCCAAAAAATTAATGAAAAGCAAAGCTGGCTTCCTTTACTCTGTAAAGCTGTATCACATTTAAGCGCCCTTTAAGATGCTCTATTTATTTCCTGACCAAAGCAAGCTACTACAAAATCTGACTTGAAGGGAAATGTGCAATGCACTCATTTTCTGAGGCAAACAAAGAATTGTAATGGTTTATTCATAAGAATGTAAAACCTTTTTACGTTCCACTGTTTCAAACTGGATTTGCCCCTTTTAGATTTCTCAAAAAAAATAGACCAATGGAAGTGCAAAACAGTAAAAAACCCTCCAATCACCAGTCATTTATAGAAGTAAAAAAATTAGAAAGATGAAATTAGGTCACCTTTCCTTTTGGAAATTTAGCCAGAGCTGATCAGAAACTTGGGGAGGGATTAAAAAAGTTTCAGAAAATCTTTCAGTGGAAAAGATTTTCCAGGCCCAAAATAACATTTCCCATCAAAATTCAGAGACAAAGAAAACTCCCACCCCTACTATTGCAAGCATCTCAATAATAAATACGAACATAAAGAGACGCAGATCGTTAGTGTGATTCAATTCTTACTACCCATGTGTCAGGATTGGCACTCTCTGAAGATCCTGGAATTACTCAATGTGAACAGCAACATTCTCCCACTCTAAATAAAGTCACCTTCACAACCCTGTTCCCACAGCACAATGTTGTACAACAAAGAAGTATGCTGCCACAAGAAGATCAGTCAGGAATGAAAGTTAAGTAAAGACTGGCTCCAAGGCAGGAAGGCTTTTCCCACACACTTGTGCTTGCTCCCTGTGGCAAGACCTTCAGCTCGCAAGCAGCCAGGTTTCAGGGACAAACCTCAGTTTTCTGTAACACCCTTAGGAATTTTCTTGCATCAAGATCTTTAAGTAAGAGTAATCACTTAAAACCATCACTCTTCCCTCAATCCAACTCTTTTCTCCATCAAATCAGGTACCTCAAGAAAGTGGAAACACATATCTAACTTGTACCAGCAGTCAGACATACTTGCACAGGAGAAACATACTACAGGACATCTTTGAAAATATGGTTTTAGATAAAAATTATATATATATATATCTGAAACAAAATAATGTTGCATTTGCAGTTTTATGCACCTGGCTGAAAGGTTTGCTCAATACAGGTTCATCAAAACAGCATACAAGTGATAAACCATGAAAACCAGATATTTTAAAAAGTAACACCAGCATGGAAGAGAAGAATTTGCTCATCCTCTCATAGCCCATGGGACACAACAGCTCGATCAAATGAACGGCTTTGATATCTAACTTGCTCCAGGTGCATGTGTCCCCTGTATCAGCAGACAGAAATAGCACCGAGTCAAAAGGGACAAGGAGAGCAAAGACTCACCGGCCATTGTCACGCCCCACGCCCCAGACTCTGATGCTCACAATGGGCTGCGAGTGAAGAACTGTGCGGTCCATGGGGTCAATCAGGTTCAGCATGTCATTTTCCAGTATGAGGTACATGTCCTTGCCCTGCAACTCCAGACAAAGGTACAGTTACAAAGTAATGTCTCAAACTGACTGGGATCAAAGTGTCATATCTACGCTGTTCAGACTTGCATCCTCTTAATTTACTGCAAGTTTTGGTTTGTTACAGGAGCAATTGTAAATGCTGATAGTAATAAGAGGAAAGTGGGAGCTATCAGCTAAATATAGAGTAATTTGTTTCCTCTATTGTGCCAGAATCTATAAAAGAACAGAAAGAATAGAGAGGGACTGACTTCCTACTGACAAACATTTCAAAAAATGACCTTTTTTCTTCACCTCAGTGACAAAGAAACCATCTTCTTGCTTGGTTACAGTGGCTCAAATCTTAATGACGTCTAATTTTGTGTCTGTGTAAGACATACACTCGTGTCACCCTGGGAGGGTCTGCTTCCAGGGTTTCCAGGCTAGGCAGCAAGGGGCAGGGACTGCCAATCACCTCTCCCACCCCCAAATCTCCTAACGGGGATTCCCAGGGGAGCTATGACACACGAGCTGGCAGCACAAGTACCAAGAGGGGTGTGGGAGAGGAAAGGGACACAGGCTGGTATATGTGATGCCAGCACAAGAACATTTCACCTGATGCAAAAAGTACAGCTGTGGCTGATACGCAAGGCTGGGCATACAGGCGGCTCCCAAAGAAGAAGCAGATGTAGCTGCGATACCCATGAATGTAAACGGGGTGAATCAGCAGCACTGAGCTACTTGTGGCATGTAAAAAACAGAAACATGGGAAATAAAACATAAAAGCCAAGATGACATCAGGAAGACCAGGAAGGAAACGAAACAGAAAACAGGGTCATCATAAAGAAAAAGAGTGAGGAATTTGCTTGGAGGTCAGAAGCAGTAAACAGATTGTGTGAAGACTGTCACAAAGATTGCTCTTTGGACTTATTTCCCACTTATACATTTGTTCCAGAAAGAAATTATTACACGAAGGTAAAGCTGTTCATCATGCAAAATACACTGAGTAATAAAACTGAATCCAAATTAGCTGGAAAAGATTGAAGAACTGGCAGATAAGCAACATAAGTCACAGAAAATTATCCTTGCAATGCTCAAGGGATAGCTTGGCTGCAGCCAGAACCAATACACTTTGCTAAGTTCTGTTGCCTTATTATACAAAAGCTATTTTAGAGATGAAAACACTGCACAGGGCAAGAAGAAATTATTCAGATAGACTGGGAACTTCAATGTCTCAGGCTGCTGAAGAGTGGCAGAGACCTGATGGTCCCAGATGACGAAAGCTGTGGGAAGAGCCACGCAGGGAAAGTGAATGAAGGGAAGAAAGACACAATCCTAGCAGCCTTGCAGGGAAGTGCTTTATGCTGTGGCTTGCTTATAGGTCAACAGAAACAATATATCTTCTTCACATAGGTGATTTTGTAACGTACAGGAATATAATCCACAGCTAAGTAGCAACACAAATAGATCTGAGTCAAGTTTTTCTTCTTAGATTATTTTATAGAACCGTGGAAGTTAGACATTTACATGAAATTTCTTTCAGAGGGGAGCACCTTAATCCTGTATTAAAGCCAGTGACAAAGCTTCTTCAGTGTCAGGATTTTACCCACAGCGTGTCAGGATTTTTGTGTTTTGTTTTCTTTAAATCATTAAAACCTGGGGATGGTCCTAGGCCCAATTTCACTTTCATTACATTCTATCTAAAATAAATCTTTAGGCAATCTTAAACCCCCTATCTGCAGTCATCAGTTCTACCTTCATAATAGATTTCTGCTGTATGTGCTCCATCTGATGTGTCAGTGATGAGCACACTTTTTTCATATTCCTGCCTAAAACGTGCCTCTTCCAATCACTCTTGAAGCATTACCTTGCCAGTAGAAAAATGTGGTTGTAATGATTTCTTTTAAAATCAAGAAGACTATTTACTTCAGGGGCCACCTATTCAAGCACAGTACTTCTATTGTTTTGTCAGGTTGATTTTTTTTTTTTATGCTAGCACTCTTAATTAAAACTTGCATTCAAGAGGACTAAATTTTGTCACCATTTTGGCTTGAAAACCTGCACGGGTTTCCAACAAAGAACAATGGGACTGACAGAGAGAAATATGGAAAAATGTGAAGATTAACTCTTAAACCAAAATAAAGTACATGGTTTCGGGACACTGAACAGAAGTCTTTGACCATAACAATAGCTTCAGAGACTAAAGGATATTCTTCCTAAAATTTGTACTGAAGCAGACAAGTCTTGTAATCTCTCTTCCATCCAGCAGTGCTGTTTCTCTTCTATAACACAAATATCAGCAAAGGTAACAACATTCATTCTTCTGTCAGTTTTGCATTCAGATCTTGTGTAGTAAATCTACATTAGCATAACCCTCCTGAAAACAGGTCAGGAGAAAAGTAGAGAATAAGATTTAGCTGAAGCTTAAGCTTCTCCATGATTAATCAAATAACAAAGATGTTTTTCTATGCATTTGTCTCCTACGTCCTATGCACAACCCACCACTACAACCCCAGCTTTCCTTTCCTTCTTGTTTCACTTACTGATCCCTCCTCACCTTTCACTTCTCTATCTGTCCCCAGCACACCTCTTCACACCACAATACCTCTTGCTTCCTTCATGCTTCTCCCTGCGCTCCCACAGCATTAGCCTGTCCCTGCTGCCAATTCAGAAAGAAGCACTGAGGTTGCACGGTTCAGCTGATGAAGGTATAGTGACCCCTGGCCAAAACAAAAAAGCAGAGAGCTGGGCTCTCTGTTTTTCCCTCTGTGTGTGGGAATTTGGCAGCCTTCAAAACTGGATGACACTGCTGAACAGATTCAAGAGTTATTGGAGAGGTACCAACAGACAGACTGATGACATAAGATTAATTTCCTTGAGAAACACCGATAAAATCATCATCTTAAAATAAGCCATCTGTCCATCAGTCTCAATCTTCTCATACATTTTAGAAGCATGGGTCACATCGGTCTGAGTTTCTCTGAAGCCCTTTTGTCACTGCAAAATGTGTGAAAATGCTGTTTCAAAGCATCACTCTGAAACCTCTGGTCAGGAGAACAACCTCCACTGATTCCAACAGCTTATCCTAACCCTGTTGCACAGGTGTGTACTTGTACTGGTGCAAACACAAAGATGAGGTCTTTGTGGCACCTGCTGTCCTGAAAAGTTTGAAACAAAACTGTCAACACTTTCCCTGGATGTTCTTATATTTTTTGGCAGTGCGAGCTGGGATAGTGAAATCTCAAAACCCAGAGCACAGACTTATTTGCCTAGAGAGCTGTTGCTTTCAAGATGTTTTATGACGTGAGAGGGATGTTCCAAGAGGTGAAGTTCACCCTGTTCTTACCTCTCCCCAAATGCCGACAGTATCTCTGATGTCATTTTTACAGTAAGAGAGTTGTCTGATGCAATTGTTCACAGCAACGCTGCTTTTTCCAGGAGCAAGATCTTCTTCTGCCATTTCTACCCAGCCCAGAGATCGCACAGCAAAGCACTAAAAAGAAACCAGAAAATATCTGAACATGTATCAGAACATGTAATATGCTGCTGTATGAAGATATGGAAATCTTGTCATGAAACAGAAACGAGTCAGTTAAGGTTAAAGACCCCAGCTAAAAAGGGAACAAAATCAAGGCCTTGCATATGAGCTTATGTTCAAAGATAAGTAATTTTAAATATAAATTGAGAATGGCAAAGTAAAAACATTGAAAGAAACAAAGAAGAATACATGACTTGCCAGGAAAGGTAACAGTAATGCTTTACGATAAAACACTTTTGTTAATATTCAGGAGGAAATGAGCGAGCGGTACAAATAGTAGAACACACATAATCACAGAGAAACAAAGGAAAAAGCGCAACTACCGATAGAGTAGAATGGAAATTTTAGCTAGAGTTCTAATAGAAAAGAAAGAAAATACATCTGTTGCCAGATTTGCACTCATGGTATATCTCTCTGCTTAGCTTTCAACCAGAAAATTCTTTTTTTCTTGTGGATTACAGCAATTATTTCTGCAGTAAATTTAACTAAGGTAGCAAATAATAACAAATTCAAAGCGCTAACAAAAAGATAAGCTATCACAAGAGGAAAGCAGGCTTTTTCTAGAAGAAATTAAAAATGACCTTTAAAATAAAACACTCTAATTATACATTTTTTAGCAGAAGGATGTTTAGCCAACCAGAGTACTGAGTTGGCAGAACAAGCCAAGGCAACGTTACTTTGCACATATGGTGCTTTTTGCAAACAAAACAAAATGGAAGATATTCAGTGCCATCATCTCTATCCTACATTTACTAGGGTAGAGAATAAAAAAATAAACTCTGAAGAAAACCTCACACATTTATTCTCAGGCTTCATGGTAGTTGAAATACAGACCTCCCACTAAATTAATGGGAGTTTGTCTATGAGAGTAAGACTTCCTCCAGAGAACATTATGGGTATCTCACTCTCAAATTGCAACGCGCTGCTGGAGAAGGATGCACAACGGACTTACTCATGTACCTCCTTGACAGGCGTGCCAGTCATTTATGATGGTCCCTAAAGGTTCAGCGATAACAGTTCCTGAATGAGCCCATACCAAATTCCTGCCCTCTTCTAGGTATTTAATATGGCAACAGACACTGCCACTGAACACTGCTCTATCAAATCCCACCCCATGTCTGAGCTCGGTTTCCTTGCTTGAGTCAGTGATGAGATATTGCACCAGCACTGACACAAAGCTGCACTCCGTTCTCATACCCATATCCTCCTTGCTAGCCATGATGTCTCAGATTCAACGAGGACAAATTCCAAATGTAGAATCAAAGAATGTTTTGAGTTGGAAGGGACATTAAAGATCATCTAGCTTCAAACCCCTGAGGCCGGGAGCCCCGCTGCCCCCATGGGACCCTGCCTACACCAGAAAGAAGCCCAGGAGCAGCAACAGCAGGTCCATGTTGGAGTTCCCAATTAATCTTTCTTCTTGAGATGCAGTAAATAAATCAGCCTCAGAGTTCAAAAGCTGACACTGAATATTCATTTACTGCCTTCTGAAAACTGCTGTGAAGTCAGCGAGTAGATGAAGCTTGTGCACCATCACTGGTGTGCCATTTGGGAACCACCGTCCTCAAAGAAGACCCCAAAACACCAAGGTATTTTAAATATGCGTAGTATGTCAACTTGGGCAAACTAAGGGAGGCATAAAATTCACCAGTGGGTAAAAAGATTATTGAGTTTCTTCCTTCCTCCTCCTTAAGCCTTCTTTCAGCTTGCACAAAGGGCTCAGCCAGCAGAAAACCCAGCCTAAGAGTCTGCCTCTCATACCTCTGGTACCTACTCTAAAAGTCACAAATGATGCATCTCATCTAAGAGATGTGATGGCAGATACAAACTGCAAATTGTGTGAAACCCTTTAGCAAGAGTGGGTAAAAAATTAACGCCACTCGCGGCTCCAGATTTTTTGTAGCTGTTTTTGTTGGGTGGTTTTTGTTTTGTTCAGTTCTGGTTTTTTTCTGTGGGGTTTTGTTGTGTCAGGGTGTCTTTTGCTGGTGTGGGTTTTTTGGTTTTTTTTTGCTTTGCAGACAAGAAAACCAGTATGCAAATCCTCCTATGCTGCTGCTTCCTGACCCAGCTCTGCTGGAAACCCACAAAAACACTGACTTTCAGATTTTAAAGGGAGATGAAGGAGAAGGTGAGAGAGGAAACAAAGGAAGGGTCACTGCTCAGAGGTGCTTTTCACTTTAGGGCCAGACGAGACACTAAAATATCCATTTTTTAGCAATTACTAAGGTCATCTAATCTCAAGATTGCAGAATTGGTTTTGGCACATCAGATGCTCATGAATCTTGCTGAAAGTGCTGAGATGCCCAATTGGGGTATTAAATATTTATCTTTGCAAGCTTTTAAAATATAGATTTTTACTGTGCCAGAAGAAAGGCATTTTTTACAAGTATTTCAATATTAAATTAAGTAACAGAATACTAGCAGAGATAAACATTTTCCAAATCATCTTCAGAGAGACAAAGAACCAAATATATACCATACTGTTTCCTCATTACTCTTAATTTCTCAACCACATATGTAATTTGTTAGCTGCCTTCTGAATACAAAGATAAACATAGTCCTTGCACCGAAGAGAGTACATCTTAAGAAGGTAAAAAAAATTATGAAAGACCAGTTCAAGTTGACAGCTGGTAAATTTATTATTAATAAAGATGGCAAACTGTTTTGGTATTTCTTTTTCCTGGCCGTTTTTATTCTACATTTAAGATGGACACTCTTGTCCATCCCACATGTTCCACTCCGTGTGAAGGGCTTGGCTTTCTTCCCACTTCCATTCCCTCTCAGTGCTTCCAAGCTAAGTAGATGTGAGAAACCCCTTTGGCTTCTGGCACCTGAGGAGTCTTTGTATGTGTGATTTACAAGAAGCCCTTACCATAATCCAAATAAAATACTTCAGAATAGTTTCATCGAAACAAGCTCATTTCCCAAAGACTCACTGCAAACAAAAAATTCTCAGTAAACCCCTTTCTGTGTTTCTCAACACCCCACTCACAACGCAACATGTGTACCTAAGTATACACATACAAAATAATATTATTTTGCTCAAAATACACATAAAGACCAAAAACGTTCTACTCCTTGGTTAACTGAATACATGTGCTGGCACAACTCAGAATTGATGGCAGACCTTCATGCAGATTTCAGTGCTAGAAAATACAAGGACTCAGAGTGATACAGAACACAGCTCATTTATCATCAGTAAAACAGAAGTATATATATATATATACGCACACACACATACACCCACACCTGGGGGTGGGAGCACGGTGGAAGTGTGTGCACACACGCCTGCATCCCTCCCTCTCTCTGCATCTTGCCAACAACTGTATTATGAAAGATTCACTTTGTGTTTTGTTGTCAGTGGGTTTTCTCTGCCTTGAATTGACTCTGAGGTTCTCTCTAAAACAAAACAGTACAAAACCCAGTGGAAACGAACCACCTAGTGTCTCCAGTCAGGTATGACCTAATTCTTAAACCAGGGCTGAGTTGGCCTTGGCAGCAGAATTGCTTAGTTCTCTAGCACACTAATGAATGTAGCACCTGGGCTCCCTGGCTCCCATCAAGGATACAAAGAGACAAACGGCTTCCTTCGACTGAGCAAGCTGTGCGAATGCAGCCTCTTTTCTTCTGGAGCTAACATCTAGCGTCAAGCTGAAAACCTGAGCGCAGCTCCAGGCTCACTAAAACAGACAGTCCCGGTAATGCCAGCTGGTTAAGTACCTTTACTTGAGGCTCAGAGAGAATTACTGGGAAATCATAATTACTGTGCCATCACAATTTCAGAGGAATCCAGACACCAACTTTTGGCTTACAGTAGTTTACCTAATTTCTTTTCTCTGTTAGAGAATAAACAAATAACCCTTGCATCATATAAAATCTTCTTAGTATTAACTTAGTCAAATCTTAGAGCTTTCTGTGCCTGGTCAGACCCCCTGCTTTATCTTAAAATCAAAACTGGAAAAAGGATGATTTAAATAACCATATATGAATAAAGATAAGTGAAACATGATTTTCCCATTTGCTTGGCCCAGACACCTTCCAAGAGCTGGTAAAAAACCCCACAAACCAACAACCTACAAAAATGCCCAAACAAGTCTGAAGAAAAAAGAACAGAAAAGAATGAAAAAAATTTAAGAACTGTATACTGTATTTGGATCACTGCTGTTTGGGACTGGGAAGATAAAAGGTACTACCACAAACAATGCATGCCTGAGAGAAGTGAATTAAAAAAATGTCATTTAAAACATTGTCCAATAATCTTGTACTGTCATCTTGACCGGAGACCAAATTTCCTGTGAAGATACACAGGACATAATGCGAAGAGAATACACGATATCACACACTGCCTCATGAAAAGACAGGTGAAGAGAAATGAAAGTGCAGGTAACACTGCTCAGTTTTACAGCTCTGGGGAACTTATGTTTGCATGCCTGCAAATCCAATTAATATTTCAGAGTTAATGATCTGTAGCCAAAGAACCAAACTCATAAATGCCGTAATCCAAACTCTGTAAAAAGCTGTAAACCTCCCTGGCAGTGCAGTTCTGATCTAAAACATCACCTAAAGCTGGGAAGCTTGAGGTTTGAAGGAATAAACAAACGTGTATCACACTTCTGCTCTTTGGCATCGCAAAATCTTCACCACAGGTTAGGGATCTGCTCTGCAACAGCTTTTCCAAGAGGAACTCTGAGAGGCGCTTTGACAGAACTGTGACAAATCTCTGCATGTAAGCAAATACTACACTCTAGCTGTTGCTTCACATAGCACTAAGCATGTAACTTTAAAAAAATTAAACTAAAATAATCAAGAAAACCACAGCAAATACAATCCCCTACTAGACACAGGAGAAGAGATCAATTACACATGATTGATGGCAGAGTAGTATTGGAAACTGGATGGATCATAAGGGCACGGGTAGAAAAGATCTCATTACAGGGAGAAAATGGATTAGAACATCAGTTTGAGAACAACAAACTAACATACAATTACAAAACCACAGACTGATTGTTTTTCGGATCACACAGCAATTGGTAACCACTATGAACATCTAGATCAGGGTATGTTTGCCTTGATGATTTACATCTGTGCTACTAATTTCTTTTCTAATTCTGAGCCTACAAGACTTGGGTTTGAGCAGTTTCTCTTTGTTTCCTTTTATGCTTTTTCTTGTTAAAGGCTGTATCTGTCTGCAGACATACGTAAATCATTACAGTATTTAATAAGGCCTTTTATCACAGACCACTGAACACGCTTGTATCTGAGACACAGCATGTAGGTCACATAATTAACTATTTCTTATACCACAATCTTGGAAATTCCACTTACATTTTCTTCAGTAGTTTTAAAATAAAACAAACTATCATATTATTTTAAGTTTTGGACGATCAAAATAAAGCCACTCCACTCCAAGAAATAAGTATATTCCAGCATATTTGCCTGCTACACATCAGAAAAGCTTGCAGTAATTCCAGATGAAAATATTGGAGATGATCAAAACTAAACTGAGTAACAAAAGAATAAAGAGATTGGTGCAATTAATGAACAAGGAAACACTTTCATTTAGTTGACATGAACAGACTGCAATGCATCCATCTTCTCAGAGAAATACTGACAGTTGTCACAAAAATTCTTAACTACAAAATATTCAAATCACATAATCAAAAACATCCAAAGGAGATTTTTCAACATCTCCAGCTTTCTGTTGCAGTTCATGTTGTATTATTTAACTACTGAGAATGTGCATTGAATTGAAAAATAAGCACACAGATATTTGGGTCACAACCAAATTCAGAAATCCATTAATAACTGCTACTTCAAGCAGATGATCATAAACTAAACTTCCGTGGAATAAAATATGAGAGCTTTATAAACATTGTAAAATAACTTTTATAATAAATTATTTCTCTAGAGCATATCAGTATTGAATTTTGTACTCTCACAGTCCCTTACTCACTCTCCAAGACACCACAGGCTCATTTTTTCCAGACTCACAGACTCCACCGCGTAGGATGACAAAAGTCCTTCTCTTATTTTGCGCTTAATACTTCTGTCTCAGTGGCTCCTGCTGGCTCACAGCCAGAGGTCAAATCTGCTCTAAGAAGGCAAGGTTGCAAGACCATTGTGCTGCTTCAAGATCTTTTGATTCCCAATTTTTTATTCATTACTGAATTTGTGAATGAAGAAAAAAAAATCTACTCAGCTGAATAAAAAATGCAATTCAGATTATTATCCTCTACTAATACCCTTTAGCTGCATGTAGTTCTGAAAACAAAATTAAAATCACCTTATTTGTCTCTCCAGTCTTCTCAGTAAAGAACAGGCCTCGATTTTAGATGATCTGCAAATGCCTTGACTTCACATCCTAAAGGGATGAGTTTATGGACTTTGCTTTGAGGTAACAGTGTTCTGGGTTTCATTTTAATACAGTGAAATGAAAACCCTCAGTGAAGGAAGACAGTCATATTTTTCATGAGAAACCAATAAAGAATGATAGTTGCAAGGGTGCTCAAATTAGGGTGTATCTTGCAGAATAAATGAACTCAAGCAGGTTTCATTATTCTGTGACACACAAATGACCCCACCAAACACACGTATGCTTTGTCAGTAAGGACAAGCCCTGTGAGAGTTGACAGGGCACGAAATAATGCACGCATTCATTTCTTAAAAACTAATGCCCTGCACTTGTTAACTTTAAATGCTGCATTTTTCTGATGAGAGCTCTTCTGCAGGCTGATAGATCTAAGTGGTTCTACTACAGCCAGCAGCACTTTATTTAGTCCTGTGGTGCATAATTTCAAAGGCAATATGCATAACAGTCAGCTTACAAAAAAAAAAAAACACAACAAAAAAACCACCTTTAGGTGAACTCTCAACCTTACTGAATCAATGGAGAAAACACTTCCATCTTCACTAGAGTCAGGATTTCATGTCTCTTTAGATGCAACATTGTTAAAAGTAATTTGTTCTCTGCAGAAATTATGTTTACAACAGGATTCAAAGTCAATGCATTAAAATCATTGTTGATTGATTCCAAATCTTTGAAAAAGGCTCAAATAAACATGAATCCTGGTGGGCCTTCCACATCGGAGGGCCCACTGACTGTCACTGCCTTGCAGCAGCACTGCAGTCCCCATCAAGCATATGCAATAATGTAGACCTGTGTAGGAGAAACATGGCATTATGATATACTGCATATCTCGTGTTTTTAAATCTCTTAAGAGATAAATATAGCCTCCCACTCCCTTTGACGAAATATTGGCAAGAAGGAAATTGGAGGAAATATTGGCAAAGGAGACTTCTGGTTTTCTAAAGTGAAATTCACAGCAAGAACTAAAACCAAAATACATGCACGCTGGTAGAGCTATCTAAATATTGCTCTGTCATTCATCACAATGTTTGATTTTAATCGATTTTTTAATTAACTTTCTCCATAACTGTACCTTTCATCTGGTCTGTGACGGATAAATAACCCACCAAGCGTCTACCATGCTGTTTTCAAACCATGTGTGTACAATACCTAACACATATATATAACATACATATATACATTTATACACACACATAAATACACACTTTGCACTTTTCTGTATTAAAAATCTGTGCAATGAAATGGTAAACTTTACGATATTGTAGATTAGAACAGGCTATTTCCCTGAGCAGCCCTAAACTGGCAAGCTAATTTAAATAATTGAAGAGAAATACAAAAATATCATCCGAACAGTTCATTTTGTAGCAGCAAGATGATGAACAGGTATTCAGGAGGCAGCTCGCAATCAACAGGCCATTCTAAAGCTGGGGCTGCCAGAGGCCATACATTGTTCTAGAGGTGAAATGGTTGGTCTCCAGTATGGAGCATGAAGCTGTGATTACCTCTGCGGTGTATTAGCAAAGATGCCAGTAAGCTGATGGAGATTCTGCCAGCAATATTGGCAGAGGCTGAGCTAAACTGGGATCTGCCTGTGCACCGAACCCATCGGTCTGCAGAATGGCAACAGGAGATTTTTGCCTGGGGGATACAAAGTATGATGAAGACTGTGTCTTCCCTCAGTTTCTATCCAATCCTGAGGGCTCCTTCATCAATCCTACACCAAGTACTGCTGGCCCAGGAAGAATTTACTGTGGTGCACCACAAAACAGTGAAGAAATTGTGATTAAAAACAACTAAAAATAAGAAACATTAAAATATTAGGAAGTGGAGATTCTTCCAAGAAAAAAAAGAAGTATCTCTTAGAGCAGCTAGTTTATTCTTATATTCTGTGCAACAGCCATGGTTTATTAAATGGTTGTATACAGCAAAATGCTGTACACAGACTGCAGCCTAGAAAAACTGCACCCTGCATCTCCATAAGAATGGTACTGAAGATAAGACCGAAGATAAGACTGACACTTCGATGTAGTGAAGCAATAGAAAAATCTTCTTAAACAGTCACTGGAAGAAACAGAAATAATCAGGTATATTCCTCTTTTCTCAAACACGGCCTGCAGTGGGCAAAGTCAGTGTCAACACTGGAACTCAATGGGTCAAGGAGATATTTTGACTTGACTTGAAACAAGAGCATTCCTGTATTTTATCTTGTACCTTCTGTACAGTATATCTTAATAATATATATTAATATATAGAGATCTTAATAATATATCTGATAATGTCCCCAAATTCAAGACATATGATTATTGCATTACAAATCTAGAAACCAATGGTAAATTTTAAAGCAGTTTCCGTTCTCCTTCACATGAGAAATGGTTTTGTGATACATACTTCTAAGGAAGGCTACAAGTAAAATCTCTCCTTTCACATCTCTCCTGCTGTTCAGTCACCCATGTCTTGATCCTGCATGATAGGTTCACATCTAATTAGATCCTAGAGATACATGAAATTTCTAGGAGTGAAAGACATGTAACATTTTGTGGGGTCTAATCATAAAATCTTGAAAAACTCAAGAAATTGAACTACATTATCTTAGATATTTATAGTATACATAAAATCATGGTTAGGCTTCGTGAATGAAGACATGAGAAGGGCTCTACCCACACTTGCTACAAGCGCGCTGTTGGCTAAAAAGGCCGATGCGGGATAGGCAAGTCCGGTTGCAAAAGGCACAGTGGAAAGTCTCCTTAGGCGGTATTGGCGAGGCACGGTTCTTTCTGCCTGGTCTTTTCCCTCGAGACTAATTCTACGTGCGTTCTCAAAGGAGGCAGCAGCGTTATGGATGTTGTGTCTCCACGTCTCCCCATTAGGGGCCAGAGTGGACCACTGATGGTAGTCAA
>NW_009730127.1:37813-78789 GCF_000703405.1 Apaloderma vittatum | reverse complement strand
TGACCGCTGAGGGACCCCACTAGACACAGGCGAGCAACTAGACTCTGCCCCCTTGACTACAACTCTCTGACTTCTTCCCTTCAACCAATTAGTGACCCACCTCACTACTTGGTCATTCAGACCACACTTCCTCAGTTTACCTATGAGGATGCTGTGGGAGATGGTGTCAAATGCCTTGCTGAAATCCAGATAGACCATGTCCACTGCATGGCCACCATCCATCCACCTGGTTATGTCTTCGTAAAAGGCTATCAAGTTGGTCAAACATGACTTCTCCTTGGCAAAGCCATGCTGACTGCTCCTGATAACCTTCTTATCCTTGATATGCCTAGAGACAGTGTCAAGGATAAAATGTTCCATCACCTTTCCGGGGATGAAGGGGAATCTGACCATTCTGTAATTACCTGGATCATCCTTCCTGCTCTTCTTGAAGACTGGAGTACCATTCGCTTTCCTCTAGTCTTCAGGCACCTCACCTGTTCCCCGCGACTTGCCAAAGATGATGGAGAGTGGCCTAGTAATGATTGCCGCCAGCTCCCTCAGCACCCACGGGTGCATCCCATCAGGGCCCATGGGTTTATGGATGTTCAGGTGTTCAAACTGATCCATAACCCAGTCCTCCTCAATTAGGGCAAACTCCTCCTTTATCTTGACTTCCTCAGGGACCTCATGGGACTGAGGCTCCTGAGGACAGGCTCCAACAGTGTAGACAGAGGCATAGAAGGCATTCAGTAACTCTGCCTTCTTTCTGTCGATTGTGGTAGATTCACTCAGAGTCTTCTTCTGGCTTAATGCAGCAGAACTCCGATGCACAAATTGTGTTGCAGCGGTTACCACAGGACTCCATCTATGAAACCCAGTTTTGACAAGAAATGATGACAGACCTCTGAGGGTAGAGCTTTAGAGGGCTTTATGTATCGCCCTGGATAGGCCTTTCTGATGAAATCCTGGGATGGAGGCGTGGATGATGCCTATATTGTTTGTGATTCAGAGATGGGTTGCAGTCAGCTAGAAGCATAGAGGATATTTGCACCTACTGCAAAAGACTATGTAGGCTCACCTTTAATGCTATGAAACAATAGATTAATAGGCAAGGTAACACTGTAATTAAGAGTTCACACTTCCTAAGGATGTATTAATATTTGCTTTGCATTCTGACTGGGTTTAGTGTAGTATAAACCTGCAATCAAAGACACTAAAACTGTTATTCTGATACAGTTTTGGAGAGCTGTAGAATAATAAAGATGAGTTCTCCTGGGTAAGCTCTCTGATGCTAACTTCTCCATTTGAAGCACTTTTTCACTGATCTCTGACATAAAATAGCCTTACTCTGTGCAGGCCTTGAAGTTCTGTGCGTTGATATGGGATGTTCCTGCACTTGAAACAAAAGAACTTAGGTAATTATCGTGTTTTCTGTAAGTACTCTATGCTGATACTGTCAAATGGTTCAGGCATCCCAAAAACACCATCTAGGGGAAAAAATTTCATTTGTATCCTTTGTTTTCCAAAAGAGCGTTATAATTGTTATTTGGAAGTTAAGCACATGATTCATGGAAGTATGGGATTATGCTTTCCATAGTGTCGATCTGGAGTCAACTGAACAAAATAGTTTTTCTGCAGAAGACAAATATTAGTAGAAATCAGCTTCACAGCTAAATTATCAACAAAATATTTAACATTATTATGGGGCATATATGCTCTTGGATATAGAAATTACATATTTGCTTTGATTCTCTTTGTACAGTGTTGCCGGGGAAAAGTTGAATGAACACACTGATTTATTCCCCACATTTAGTGCATATTTTAATCTTCATTGGTACTAATGCAGCTGATGCGTCCATCCTCTGCTTCTGGATAAGAGGCAACTAAGCAGTGTATATGCAGGCTTTTCATATTAAGAGAAAACAAATGTTGATTGTGCATACAGTGACTTATTAGTTAAATGGGTTGAACACTTACATTTCCCATCTGTCACAATAACCAATAGTTGCATGTTTTTCCAAACTAAAAGGCAAGATGACAAATGTGTACTCTTGCTTGACAAACCATGCAGAACACTTAAGACAGCTATAAGGATATAGGCTATCCTGTACAATACTTTAACTTCTGATACTTTAAAACAATATAAATTACACATAACTGCAAAAGAGTTTTTGCCACAGATGTAAAAGGATTTCCCAAGATGCAATTGGCTCGAGCAATGTTTGGAAGCACTTACAGGTAAATGCAGTCCTTAGAACATTTTGGCATTTGTCTTTCAGAGCAAAACAATTGCTAGTAAAAGTTGTCAAAACACAGTTTGATTACATTTACTTGTAAGGAACAATTCCTCTTAAGCAGTAGTTTCCTTAGAGACCGTACCAGAATGTCTGAAGACATTGATACCATAATTATCTTACACTTTTATTAGAAGAAATTGTTAACTATGGAGTATTCCTTTCAATAACCTGACTAGTTACTTTGGGAAGGTTTCACTGTGAAATTGCAGAATATGAGTCTGTAATGTGTTGCATCTCTCTACCATGATGCATTCTTACTTTATAAGCAGTGTCACCATTCAGTTTTATTTTTGCGATGCACCAACAGATGTAGCCTGAATGCATCATTTTGCTTAAGACTTCTGTCTGGGACTGTTCAGTTTGTCTTCACATTTACTAAATGCTTCCAGAAGTATTGATTTTTTTCTCCACTCATAGTTTGCTAGTAAGTGGTTTGCTATGAAAGGTAGTCCTATAAAGAAATCTGAGATTTTTTCACACACAGCTGACGAGCGATTGTCTAGTTGACAGCCAGGAAGGTATTAAATGCATATAGAACTCAATAGGTTAAAACTGTCAGAGCTTTCACTGAGCTGTTATCTAGGAATCACCATCCACGGCAGAGGTTCATGTAGCACCACTGAAACCAAGCCATACAGGGGGAAGATGTGGTGGATGGGTATGTGTATATGGGAGAAGTATGATAAAGCTTTGAGAAATGGAGAGTGGAATAGTTGAAAATTAAAAAACATATATGAAACCGTCACTAAGAATCTGAAGAGTATTTGAGCTTTTTGCTGGCTACAGCTACTTTTTTGCATGCATGTCTACCAAAACGTTGAACCATTCAATCTGAAGCTGCCTCTACACCCTTTTGTTTCAATTCTGCTCCGTTTGTCCTACAAATGTTTGATAGTCCAGCAACTGGACCTTTTTGGTCAAAGGCTGCACCTCATTTAAAAAAAGACAAAAACAAACAAACCAAAAGCCAACCCACCAAAAACCTCAAACCAACAAACCTGGTCAATAGCACGAGTGAACAGTAGGCTGCCATGACTAGTGTGTAGGCATGCCATCGTATGTAAGATAATTATTCATGAAGGTAGAGGTTGTGTGGGCTAAATGGGTGCACAGTTGAACAGACATTCTGTGTTATTATTCTATCCTGTAATGTATTTGATGCTTACAGCAGAGATCTCAAATGAAGTTTTTGAGATTGACCTTCCACTGTGATTTTGTAGCCTAATGTGCAACTTTCACGTTCTTTTGTGCTCGGGCATACAATTATTCTAAGGAAAAATGGTCCTGTCTTTACTGCATGCTTATTATAGATTCTTTTGTTCTGTTTTTATGAATTTCCTGTCTAAAACTCATTAATCATAAGAGCAGACCAACAACTACCCAAAAGCCATAATGTTAAATTAAGTTTACTGTAGTGAAGCCAAAAATAAAAAGACTACTTGGTGGGAGTACAACATAAAAGAGATTTATGTGGTAATGCAAAGACCTGTGAGCAGGTGTTAAGAGACCGTTGTGCATATGATTCTGCACTTGAGAGACATTCATTTCCCTCCCAGTAATTCTGGGAAGAGAAGGAATCCAAGCATTGTATTTTCAGCAAGGTTTTATTTCCAATTATGATGAGCAGGGGTCATTGCTTGGAGAAATAGGAATAGTCAATCAAGAGCATAAAGTAGAAAGCAGGTCTGAGGCTGCCCTCAGCACCCACAACGGTGTGTGCTGCTCTGTGGGTGTCTGGTCAGAGAGGAGACGTAAACAGGAAAGCATAATGTTCCACACTGGAGGGATTTTAAGATCTGGGATTTTGATCGAGTTTGTCTGAAAATAAGAACCATTTGGCAAAATTTAAACCAGGCTGTCATTTCAAAGATCTTTATTTTAAAATGTTGATTCTTAGGCCAAAATCTAAATTTGAGCCATACTTCAGAGCAAATCTATGGAGGTGGTGGTAGATTTGCTGTGCAGGACACTAGCCAATTCATGTGTTTCCCTTGTCCAGCCTGCCCATGGGCTTGTTTTCCTGAAAGTACATCTTAATTCTCCCTCAGCTTGAGATAACAACTAGGGGGAAAAACAACATCAACTAATCAACCAAAATTGCCTGCAGTGGGTCTCTAGACCTGAGTGAGACCTAGGCTTTTCTCTAGCATGGCAGAGACTTTCTTGTGTCCTAGCTAGTTCTACAACTGTCTTCTAATCAATAGCTATGAGGATCGTGCAGATTTTTCTTTTTAAGGCTATACATTCTGATGAGGATATCATCCTGGAAGATTTTATGATGCAGTGTGTAGTCTGTAGAATTAAATATAATACGGAAGCAAATTATAGTGTATGGGATAGTGTCCAAAGGAGAAGGTGTCCATATGAAGAGTAAATAGAGAGTTACTGATTCAGGGTTGCATGAAGTCTGTGGCAGATAAAACCAGGAAGGAAGAGGTGGTTATAGTAGTGATGCCGAACCTTAGCAAAAGTAAAGAAGAGAAAAGAGAGAGAAACTGTTTGCAAAGAGGAAATAGTAAAGGGTTAGTAACAAGCATCTTGCGGTACTTGGTTGCCCAGTATGGTGGGATGAAATGGGTACAGGTCAGTCTACAAAACTAAGGTTTCTGCTAAACTGGCATACACAAGATGAGGTTTTTTTCCGTGATTAATTTAAATTATTTATATCTATTATAATTATCTTGTGTGTTGAGATTACTTTTGTCTAATTATTTACTGAACATCACAACATGCCTAGATGTGTTCATCAAGGTTCCTGTGTTACAGAAGGGAGGAAATTGGGAACTCTTTCAACTTAACTCGGAGTCTAACTGCAGCAGCTAACCAGTCGGGCAATGGTAAGGAAGTTATATGAGAATTTCTAAAAGGGATTTGAAGAAAGACAAGTAATACCATTCAGGTCTGCAAGGACAATGTACGGTAGGCATGTTCCCCACACAGCCTGAAAATAATGGTGTAGTGTGTTTCGAACATATTCATCATTCTTGCTGATGGATCTTCTGCATCTCCTGGAGACCTGTGCATTTCCTCCTCATTTCCCCAATGATGGAACAGCAGCACGAGTCCCAGCTTCCACGCTTCATGCTCTGCTAGCATTTTCCAATCTACTGATGTGTCAAATTCTGCTCCTCTTCACTGCAGCTGTTCGACTTCCCTCCACTCGTGCTAACCACACACAAACTCTCATTCTCTCAGGAGCAGAGATGCAGCAGGACTTTTCCCCCCAAAGCTGGCATGAAAACACAGTGGAGATGAGCAGGGTTTAAATTGCTGCCATGGCCGTTTTGCAGGGTTGGCAATGAGAATCCCTGTGGCTGCAGCTCCCCTACACTGCCAGGAGTAAAACTGCTGCTTAAACCAGTCAGCTGCTGGAATCTTTCTGTCATGGCACAAACATTATTTGTATAAGACTGCTAAACGGCCATGAAAGTGAAGTACTCCAATGATTTTGTTTATTCCATTGACTTTGTGGTTTTTTACTAGAAGGAATGAATGTAACTGCTTACTTGTTTCTAATTCTAAAATGAGCCCTGATTTGCAGTAGCCCAAGCACCCTGCAGCAGCAAACTTGTACAGAAAAGGCAGAACCTGTGTGACATACATCTTTTAATCATATCCTTCCCATGCAGCCTGTACCCATTTATTTGAATTTAGTCATCAAAAATTCATGCAAACAGAAAACAGGTTTTTTTTTCTTTTTCATTTCAAACTACATGTTTCTGCCAGGCAGAGAAAGACCCTTACTCCTAGAAACTGAAATCTCTTATGTTTTGCTAAGCCACCTCTGAAGTCTTCTTGACAGTGGCCTCTTTCAGGCTTGTGGTAGAGACAGATTTTTTCTCTCTGTGAGAATAACACGGTAGGTTGCTGTTGTCCCTTCATAGCAGAAGAATCCTGTCAGATGGATAATGGATTCTTCATAATTCCTGATACAGTTTTGAGGAGAAATTTTTGTAAGCCTGTTTTATTTTGTGTCTAACTGGCATTTCTCTTCCCCCCCTTTCTTTCATGATGATTTTTTGCAACTTTTCATCACCTCTTTCTGTCCTTCTGTCTCTTGATGTCTATCCAACACTTTTTTGTTTTCCTGATTTTCTTTCTTCCATTTCTGACCAATACTGCTTTTTACACCTCACAGGTAGATTCTCTTATTAAACCTTTTTCTATCATAGTTGCAATTGCTAAAGAAAAATATTAGTTAAAAGAATGTAGCTAATGGTCTAAATTTCTGTTAAAAGATGACAGTTTTCTTGGGATAATAATAAAACTGCTGATGCTTCCCTAACATTAGTTCATAAAATGAATCTCTTCAACAGTGTTAGTAGGATGATTTGATCAGGGAGCTGTTAGCCAGGATATCTGACTTCAGTTTCTATGACCGTGAGCAAGCCTGAGCCTCCGTGAAGCCTGACTTCCCATTGCCTCGTACCTTGGAATATTATTTGCCTTGTGCAAAAATGCTGTGACATAACATGATCTGATGGTCAAGGTTCTGCAAAAAATATAGAATTAGTCTGGTTTAGTTTCCTTATTTATAAACTTAAGACAATAATACTGAAGTCTACAGAGCACCTGCGATCCCTAAATAAACACTACGTAATTTTATGATCTCATTTCAAGAGGAATGCATATTTATAAAGTATTTTTTGTATCAGCATTATCAGGCATGGCAGGTTCAGGAGATAGGTATAGGTAATAATTTGAATATGATAGTAGAACTTCTATTCTCACAAAAATGAGGAAATTAAGCTACTTGCCCAAAATGGAACAGGATTAATGTCTGCTGCAATTGCTGGATCTACAATTTACAGGTTTATAACCTTGTTCTCGGCCCTCTAAACCATGTTATCAGTCTGGACATTGAAATGGCTTTCAGATTTTACTTTAAAATGCTCTCATTCGTTTCTAGAAGACACTAAGTCTATGCAAGAAGATCTGGTGGAAAGGTTTGGCAAGGGAAGTGCCCCAGGTAGCACTGAGGAATTGTGGAGTATGTGTTCATCTTGTGTGTTTACCTTGTTTATCCTGTAGACCTTAGTGCCAAAACCAGGTGACTGTTAGTTGCATAAAAAGCTGTGCTTTTAGTGTAACTATGACCATAGGAATCAGACCAGGATCCCTGGGAATTAGCAAATATCTCATGCAGTTTAAGATATTAAATGCACCAGAGTAATTTTTCTTTAATGCTAATATACGACTTGTTTGTTTCATTCATATCTGTGAACTAATTGGTTTTTACACATTGCATCACTTTACAGGATTTGTAGTGTTTAGATGCTTTTACAGTTTTTTTGTGATGTAGTGCTGCAGGCAGGCATAAATTTGTTGGCTAATGGTTCCAGTCTGTCTGTGAGAATAATTGTGTCTTGCACTTTGTTCTTTCTGGGGGCTTCAGCAAAGGCAATAGTTCTCTTACTTGCTGCAGCTGAAGGTCTGGGAAATAGTTTTTTTACATCTTTGTTATGTAGTGCTCAGGGATACAGGGTTTCTGCTGGGCTTTGGGATTGTGAAGTCCAAATTCTCCTCTGAAATTCTCCTATGCTGTATATATTTGCAAGGTCCAGCCATAACTTTTCTCTTGACTTAAGCAGACAAAGAATATAAAACTGTCCTTTCCGGAATACAATGCTGTACAGTAGGTGGTAATGTTCCATTCTAATATCACTTGGTATATTGTAAGACCATATTAAAACCACTTCTGAGGTGTACTCTGCTGTAAGATTTCAAAATTTTATATGCACTTTGGTGATTTGGTGGCTCCTGTTAATAGCTCTGGGAATTCTGAAGAGGTTATAGGATTTCCCTTTTACAGATGTGGAAACAGAAGGATGTAAATGACTTGCCTGGGAAAGAAATGAGAGAAATTTAATAATATGCCATGCATCTAAGCCAGCCTTTCAGTTTGAAACACAAAACAACTCTTTTGCTGCTCAACAGATTAATAGATTAATTAAATCAAATGCATTTTTACCAGTTCAGGAGAGAGTATGAACTTGTGGAATGTCTATCAATACCATAAATATTATCAGTAGTCAGACACATGAAAGATTATATATTAAAAAAAAAACCACAACAAAAACCTAAACCAAAACAGAATGGTTAGAATGGATAGTATTTCCAGAATGAAGGTCTGAAATTTGGGAAGTATTTTCAATGGTAAGATCATAATTGGCTTTAAGCAAGGACCAAGTAGGTTTTTTACACATTTTTGTGCTATCGTTTCGGAAGATTAAAAAGAAAAATACACAGAATTTGATAAAATATTCAGCCTTACCTCTTCTAAGACTAAAGATGTGACTTCTGAGTCAAATTTTGGAATAACTTTCTATAAAGCTAATCTGTAATGATAATGAAAGAAGTTTTAATCTTTTCTAAATGTAAGAGGCAATCTGAACCTTAGTTTTAAATACTCTGTTGGAAAACATTGGCTCTGTGTTTCTGCACAATTTGTAGGATTAACATTTTATTAACATAAACCACATAAAACATGGCTGGGTTAGCACAAGATCAGAAATGTGTATCAGTACTCTGAAAATGTCTGAAAAAATTATCTCCTGACTTATAGATGAAAATAAAAAATTTGGAAGACAATTGATGAAGCCAAGATACTGAAAAACAGATGAGATTGTGAAATATTTTATTTAAATTGTGACCCTCTTAAATGTTGTGTTTTAAAAGTGTGTCAAAGTTTACTTATAAAAATAGTAAGTACTCCTAATTGAAATTAATATTTGATTTGGAAAACTTGTCAAAATTAAAATGTGCATGGGAAAACATTGCTTTTGCCACTTCAGCATTTTCTGATGAAAATTTATTTTTTCTGAAAATTCTCTGGCATTTTAATAACCAGTAAAGTGCTAGAATCTTACACATTTTTTTTTCTCTGATAGCTGGTAAATTTGTGACTTACATAGTGTTACAACTCTGAGTTTATCTCAAAGCTATAATGTATTCTGCATTACTGATTTTTTTTCCCCATGAGATTCTTTAATTCATTAATAAGGGGATTATCCTATTTCCTTTTTTTTTTTTTAAACTAAGATGTTAAGAGGCAAATTCATTAGGCTGATCCTCACAGTCTGCAGGTGACAGCCATGTCACTGTATTCAGTGGTGCATGATTTAGGTAATTGCCAGCTCTTAATATTTTTGAACATTTTGATAGCACAATGACTTTTGTTAATGGTGGGGTTTTACCCTCTCGTCTGCTCTTTCTGCGTGGAGAAACCACTGCAGCTTGACTGTGGCTGTTGGACACTTCACTGGTCCTTGATGTTATTGTGTCACCTGTTGCTGCACTTAATCCTTGTTCATAGGCATAAGATGAGTATCACCCAGAGAAGGGCTAAATCTCTGAATGTTCATGTTATCAAATAAGTTTATCTAAAAATCGCCAAGAGATTTTCTTCTGCATGGTGGCAGAACCTAGGAGCCCACTTTCTACCTTCTCTGCAGTCTGTTTATCAGCTTCAGCTAACAAAATTATCCCCAGAGGACACTGTAGTTGTAAATTGGTGGTGACATCTACTGTGAGAGGGGTTATAGGCTTTTATGAGAAATCTCAAAAAAAGGTCTATTTTCAAGGCTGTAGCCAGTTTTAGTAGACTTAGAAAGGTGAAGAATAACATAAGAATGCACGATGGATTTTCAGGCCACTTTTTTAATCCAGTAAATGCATGCTGATGGCTGCACAATAAGAAGTTATTGCACTTTTTCCCTAAGGGTTTAAGTTTCCAGCTTGTTTTGATTTCTTAAGGAACAACAAAAATCAGTAGGAAACCCCCAATTTAGGCTTGCCCAACTCTTTTTTAGTATATTATATGGTAACTAGGGGGAACTCCAGCTTGATGACCTTTCATCTGGGGCTGTTGTTTAACAGTGTACAGTGCTGCAATCTGAGCTGTCATGTCTTTTGAGTATTGATTTTCCAGACAGGGAGAACTGCAGTAATAACCATTGGTGGTCTGGCATCCCTGTGACCTGGTTTGCTTTTAGTCCTTACAGCTCTAGGCAAAGCAGTCAGTTCCTGGGAGTGGTGGACTGCTGGAAATGTCATGGTTCTCCCCACTTTGCTTCTGTGAAAGCCCTGAAAAAATGTTTCCCTTGTGTGACTGGCTCTCCCTCTAGCTTTCCTTTCCAGCTTATTTCCATTCCACTTCTCTTTTTCTCCTCCCACTTTTCCAGTTGTGAATTGGCCTGGAAGGAGCTTTTCCCAGAACCCTTGCCCCAGCAGCAGCAGTATTCAGCTTAGCCTGTATTACTGGGCAGCCCTGCATCAGCACTACTAGCAGCTGCAGCACTGGAAGCTGAGGAAGATGGAAAATTGCATATCAGATGCAATCTTGATCAAGAGTCGCCTCAAAATGGTTCTTGGCTTTCGTAATGTATTGTTTCTTTCCTTTGGACAAAGAAATGTGCTGACATTATTATCTTGTTCAAATCTCTATGTAAATTCACTTCTTCCTTTTGTAAAGCTATAGAGTATGAATTCTGTTGAGGCTGGAGTATCACAGAATCGTAGAATCATTTAGAATCAGGCCTTTAAGATCATCTAGTCCAACCATTAACCTAACACTGCCAAGTCCACCACTAAACCATGTCCCTAAGTACCTCATTTACATGTCTTTTAAACACCTCCAAGGCTGGTGACTCCACCACTCCCCTGGGTAGCCTGTTCCAGCAGTTGACAACCGTTGAGGTGAAGAAATTTTTCCTAATATCCAATGTAAACCCCCTCTGGTGCAACTTAAGGCCATTTCCTCATCCTATCACTTGTTGCTTGAGAGAAGAGACCAACACCCACCTCTCTACAACCTCCTTTCAGGTAGTTGTAGCGAGTGTTAAGGTCTTCCCTGAACCTCCTTTTCTCCAGGCTAAACGGCCCTGGTTCCCTCAACCTCTGCTCATAAGACTTGTGCTCTAAACCCTTCACTGGCTTTGCTGCCCTTCTCTGGACATGCCTCAGCCCCTCAATGTCCTTCTTGTAGTGAGAAGCCCAAAACTGAACAAAGGATTTGAGGTGCAGCCTCACCAGTGCTGAGTACTTGCCCACTCCTGCTGGCCGCACTGTTCCTGATACAGGCCAGGATGCTATTAGTCTTCTTGGCTACCTGGGCACACTGCTGGCTCCTGTTCAGCCGGCTGCCCACCAGCACCCCCCGGTCCTTTTCTGCCAGGCAGCTTTCCAGCCACTCTTCCCCAAGCCCGTAGTGCTGCTGGGGGTTGTTATGACCAATGTGCAGGACCTGGCACTTGGCCTTGTTGAACCTCTTTACAACTGGCCTTGGCCCATAGATCCAGCCTGTCCAGATCCCTCTGTAGAGCCTTCTCACCCTCCAGCAGATCAACACTGATGCCTAACTTGCTTGCTGTTGTCTTCAAAGTTACTGAGGGTACACTTGTTTGCGTCATCCAGATCATTGACAAAGATTAATCATCTGTACAAGGAAATTGAGAGCACTATGGTGATGGGTGTCTTCCAATTACCGAAGACAAAAAGTCTGATGATGGTTGACATGGTCATGTGGATCCCCTCATGATCATCTTCTTTATATTAGACTAGTTCTATTGAAGAACCCATGATCCAGATTAAAAGGCTGTCTGTGCCAAAGGAATGACATTATGAGGAGCAACGGTGCCTCATAGGGTTGAGCTGGTGACTGATGTCAGTATTCCAGGTTTCTAAAGCTACATCACCGAATTATCTTTGTAATTTTGGATACATTGACTTGATCTAAAAAATTCTTTGTAGAGAGTTCTGTCATATGAACAACATTACTTACTGACTATTTCAGAATACAGTATATTGTCAATATTTGTTCATCACGTGTAATGGTGAGTATGTAATATTTATAATCTTTCCATAAGGATTACCACCGGGAATAGCAGAGTTACAACCAATTGTCTCAGCTGCTTCTTACAGAAGCCAGCTCAGTTACCATACCGTGGTTGGAATAATCTAGCCCTGCATTAAAGTATATTACCCAGAAACACAATGCACTTGATGCCTATTTGAAGAGACCTCACTCATTTAAAAAGTCTCAGGAGACAAAATAAGTTATTTGTGTGGCTGAATAACAAAAGAGAATCTGTTTGTTATCTGAAATAGCAGGACAGCATATGTTTCACTGCAGTATGTCTGCCAGCCTAGAGCCTTGAAAAATATGTTCTGGTCTTCAGGGGAGCACAGACATCAACTTTGTGCATCTCAAGAGGTGTTGAAACAACATCTGATGAGTCAAGTTGCAATCAAATAGGCCTTGCTAGCGAAAATCAAGCAACATGTTGAAGATTTTGGTAACTGCCATTTTACCTTTGTCTTTTTTAATCAGAGAAAATCTGCTGTGATTCCTCACAAGTTTTCTTGAGCTTTACAGTAGAGAAAGATACCTTGAGCTAGTCTCTCATCCAGCCATCTTGAAATTTTAACCTTAAAAATGAAAATAAAACAAGGAGTTAAAAGACAGTTTGTTCTTTAGTTTGTATTCTTTTAACTATTTTAAATTACTGAGTTTGTCACCTAAGTTTTACTGAGTTAGTCATGAGGCGGGAGACCTGTGGTACCTGTCTTTACTCTGGAAAAATATAAATTGTCATTTTTTTTTAAAATATATAATTTTGCAGAACACTTTGACTGCCAAAGAAATTTCCTGAAGAGTCAATTCTGCAGATGTATGTAGTCCTACATGTGCCATGTTTGTGTTCAGCTAAGCCGTGCCATCTGTCTTCATGATTATAAGAAACCTATTATGTATAACTCTTTGTATTTTGTGGTAGAAGATATTGGTGATGCCCATAATTTTAGCACTATCGCACTAGTAAAGAAAATATGGCAATCATTAGAGACTTTTTATGCCCAGCAGTTTGCAGACACTGTGAAAAATAGGCAATCCTTGTACAAGATAAAGATGGAAGGTGTGTGAAATGGTTTTCTACGTCCATATGTTTCTAGAAGGTTGAGCAATTTCATCTCCAGTGCTCGGCAAGGATGAGGGACTTCATTTGCTCCTGATGAAAACAGCCCTGTCAAAAGAAGTAACAGTCAAGTGTGTGTAGGGTTATTTGCGTTGGTTGGGTCTGTAATTCCATTATGCTGTCTGAACAAAAGGTGTGTGTGGTGAAGGAGATTCACAGCAGAGCCTGAAGCACTGATTCTTCTCTGGAAGCACAGGGCAAGAGAAACCATGTTCTGCTTAGATTTTGCTGGCTGAGGTTGGAAGGAGAGGTTGTTTTTGCAACACCTGACTATGGATGATGCAGTGGAAAAGCCTCAGGGGGGATTTGACAATTATTGAATGAAGAAATCCATGACCATATTCATATCAGAGGCTCAGACTCTTCTGGTCTTCTGCGGTAATTACCATATTTGTTGCCTGAAAATGTTCACAATGTGAGCCAATCACTTCTTACCATGGTGCCATGCAGAACTCTTGCACATCCACTTAGATGCAGTTGCAGCAACAGGTGAAAAGATAGATAAGTTAGAGACCTGATCCTGTTTACGTTTCGCGTGACCTCAGTCAAAATGGTGGCACTTAGTTTCCTACCCTATCCTTTGCATTAATTTAGCAGTATTAGTGCTATTTTCTGAACAGGGTATAGGGAAATAGGAGGAGATGTCTCAAGTGTGAAGTCTCTAATTTCTGATGACTTTTGACCTCAGAATTTCTTTTTCCCTCACACAAGTCATACTTTTAATGGAAATTGAGAAAGGTTTAAGGAAATCGTTTCATCTTCTGTCTGCTTACCATACTGAGGAATTAACACCAGAAACGGAAACTCTGTAACCTTTTCCTCATTCAGAAATAATACAGAAAATTAATTCAATCAATATAGGTTATTTCAATACATATTGGACAAAACTGTTTAGTTGTGCCATACCAATTATATTATGGGGAAATTGTTACATTAGGATGGCTATTAATTGCCTTGATGAATAATCTCCTGTATTGTTAGCATACCTCATGCTCTTCATAGAATCACAGAATGTTCGGAGTTGGATGGGACCTCTAGAAATCATCTAGTCCAACCCCCCTGCCAGAGCAGGATCCCCTAGGGCAGCCACACAGAAACACATCCAGGTGGGTTTAGAAAGTCTCCAGAGAAGGAGACTCCACACCCTCTCTGGGCAGCCTGTGCCAGTGCTGTCACCCTCACAGGAAAGAAGTTTCACCTCATGTTAAGGTGGAACTTCCTATGTTCTAACTTAAACCCATTATTTCTTGTTCTGTTGTTGGGCACCACTGAGAAGAGGTTGTCTCCTTCTTCTTGACACCCACCCCTCAGATATTTATATATGTTAATACGATCCTCCCTCAGTTGTCTCCTTTCAAGGCTAAAGAGCCCCAGTTCTCTCAGTCTCTCTTCACAGGAGAGATGTTCATGTCCCTTGATCATCCTCGTAGCTCTCCCTTGGACTCTCTCCAGTAGGTCCCCGTCTCTATTGAATTGGGGAGCCCAAAACTGGACACAGTATTCCAGGTGTGGTCTCACCAGGACAGAGTAGAGGGGCAGGAGAACCTCCCTAGACCTGCTGGACACACTTTTCTTAATGCACCCCAGGCTCCCATTGGCCCTCTTGGCCACAAGGGCCAATTGCTGTCCCATGGACAACTTACTGTCCATTAGGACTCCAAGGTCTTTCTTCATGGGTCTACTTTCCAGCAGGATATCCCCTAATCTATACTGGTGCCTGGTGTTATTCCTCCTCAGATGCAGGACTCTACACTTGTCCTTATTGAACTTCATGATGTTGCATGTTTATTGCAATTATCAGGGTAACAAAGTGGTTCATACATGTGACATTGCATGCTGTTGACATCTTTCTAGCAATAGTTGGTCGGAGCAGTGGTTCAGCTGGTTCATGGGTGACAGTGATTAGTAAGTAGGACAGAGCATAGACAAATCTCTTAAATATTTTTACTTTTTTTGTTTTTTACTTTTCCATGGCTGTGAGCAACATGGGAGAGCATCATAGGCAGTGTGTTGTTGCCAGCTTTACAAGCTGATCTAAAGAGATTGGTAACTAGCTGAATACTGTAAAAAACAAAGAAACACATATGGAATTGCTTTTCAGGATGGGGACATTTATCAACATACTATACAAAACTTCTGTGTTTACTGGTGTCACTTCACTTGTCATCACCCTTCTTAGAGGCTAAACCTTTTGTCTGCCACTAGATCTTGCCTATTGAAAATAGTTTCTTAATTTTTCTGTACACTATGAGTATCAGATTATATCCTTATGACACAGAATATAGCTGGAGATGTATGATGTGCAGTACAAATATGATAAGAAGTGTCACTAGAGCTCATCCTTGATTAAGAATTTATTTTACTCTCCTTTTAACAAGGACTGACTGGATCACAAACCATTTCATTTAGGAGGCTGTATGTGAGAGCTTTGTTGATTTTTAATTTTCCTCCATTGATTTTCAGCACCCAGAGAGCACTTGTTCTCTAATGGCTCTCTGTGTTGGTGTTTACTTGCAAATTGAAGTAAAAGATAAATAGCTTTCAGGGTAATACCTCTCCAAGGGCTTCCACTTGAGGACTGGTGGCTGTTAGCAGAGCTGCAATGTGTTTAGTGAAGTTCTGTGCTTAGACAAAAGCATTCCTGAGCCTCTAAGTGCAGTAAAATTGTTTTAGGCCCGATGTGACAACAATCTCTAGCTGATTTATAAATCTTTACAAGGAGTAGCCCAATCTGTCTGCATTTTTCTGTGAAAGTGAAATGCTCTGCCCTTTCTTAACAGCTATTCAAATGTTTTCCTTGCACACATTTTTTCTCAGCAAACAGTTGATTTTTCAGTAAAAGAAGGGGAGGAATGCTGCTGGTATTTAGTTAGTTATGAACATGTGTTTGTACTAAAATGCAGTAGTTTTTGGCTTGTGCTAAGGTTGAAAATTTTGGCTTGTCTATTGGAAAAGAGTATTTTGAAATAGCTGTAAATTTAGCTTTCAAAATATTTTCCTGCTTAGGAATATTAAGCTTACCTACAGTGTAAACTTGTATTGTATTTGGATATTTCAAGCCTGCTTGTACACTGTTGCTGTGTTACATCATTATATTATATAACAGTGCTCGTAGCAGTAACCACTGCTAATGAAAAGTTATTGTTTAACACCCCTTGCCATTCTTAGACTACGCTTAACTATTTAGAAAAGGCATGTCCTTAATCTAGGCTTGAGTTAGAAAGCCACGGAAAAAATGATGCAAGGCTCTTGGAGCTCCAGGGAGATGATCCCGCGGATCATGAACCCTTGTCTCACAGGTGCTGGGCAGCATCTCTTCCTCTCTCCTCCTCTGGAAATGATTGCTCTTCATTGCCTCAAAAAGTTGTATTTGTTTGTCAGATAGATTTATACAGCACGTACACACAGACTTCATTTTCTTACATTCAAATTGTGAAATTGGGCCAATCCAAATTTTAGCAGAGTTCAGTTATTAAGCATATAGTGCTTATATAGGTTCCATATGTGTCTTTTCTTAATTAGGTGTTCAGTTTTTCAATTATCTTATTAAATCAGTGAGAATTTGGCTTAAGGAACCTGCGATAAATTTTTGTTACCCTCTGTTTCTCATGCCACTTACATCAAGCTTAATTCAAGCGGCTTCAGCAAAGGTCTGGAGTAAGGTATGCACTCACATGTGTCTGGAAAAGGACTGAAACAGCTTAATAAACTACTCCAGTAGCAAATAGGGCTGGGAAATTAAAGACTCAGTCTGAAATGGAGCTACAAATCCTGGGCTCCTTTCTCTATTCTGCTACTGTGTCATTTTGTGTCTCTAAGGTGAGTATTAGGAGACTCTTCCTAACAGTCCCCTCATCCTACAGTGTCCAGCATCAGACAGGGTTTTGTCAAAACTGATGGGAGACCTGAATTTCAGGCTGGTTTCTGTGTTCTGCTTCAGCGGAAGTTTAAACTGTTCATGTTTGGCATTAAGCGTGTGGATGCTGCTATTGACTTCAGTTCAGTGCATAAGGTTAAGTATTTGCACAATTGCTTTTGGGAACTGGGGAGTGAAATGGAATGCACAAAAATTAGTCTTTACCAGAGGAGTGGGACAGTAACCTCTCCATATCTTAATTTATAAATAGTAGTAGCTTTTTTTCCAACCAAATGAAGTCACTGTTTTATAGCAAAATGCAGTTTATCTGATGCCTTCCCTTATTTTTTTTTATTTTTTTTTAAGTCATGAATTTCTGAGGGCTGAGTGTGCCACAAGGCACACAAAAATCTTTTCCTGGAGGCTTTGTTTCAAGCTTGTGGGGCTTTTCCTTCTTAGTAGCCAGACTTACTACATTAGATCTGCTATTGTTTTATTTCTTCAGTGCAGCTTTCAGAGTGACCTCTGCTGAGATAAAAGGACTAAAATCACTGTGGATTTTCCTGAAGCAACATTTTCAGCAGCGATGGGCAGTTCATTGCTCTGAAAGCATCTGCATGTTTTAGAAAAGAACCCAAACCAGACCAGAGTGGACCTGGCAGAGCCCTTGCTTTTCTCAGTCCCTCTTGTATTGCTTGTGAATCAGGGCAATGTTAAATCTGAAAATATAGTAGCATAGGTAATGACCATACTAATGATTCAGAAAAAGTGAAATCTCATTTTTTCTTGAGGAATTTAAGGAGTATCATAACATTCCTGGTTAGCTGTTTGTTGAGAGCTGTTCTAGAAGACCTTGGGCTGTAGCTTCACCACATGGCTCAGGGCTGTTTAAATTCACGCAATTCTAATGTGAAAGGGTTTGAAATGCTGCCAGTACTAAGGGCTGATTTTGAGCTACTGTTACAAGAAGCACCATGGAAATAGGGAAGATGACCAGATTTAGACCATGTAGAGGTGTCCAGGAAGGGACACGTACATGATGGGCCTTATTTCCCAATTGCTAAATTTAAATATGGTTTTAGGCCAACATAGAGCTCCAGAAAAGGATATTCTCTCTCTCCCTTCCCCCCTTAAAAGGAGGAGCAGCAGATTGGGCTCAAAGGAGCTCTCCTCAACAAAGAGAAAGATATATCCTCCAAAAGACTGAGAGGCAAAGCTGCAGACACAAAGGACATTAAAGGGAGTGAATCCTGGTGTTTCTTCTGTTCAGCTTTAAAATAAAGCCTGATGCAGCAGCCTTCCCACAAGAGAGATGGTGTTTGTTGCCTGGGATGGTGTGGGTGAGGCTGGCTGCTCTGCTCACGCTGTTAGGAGAGCTCGATAGGGATCCAGCAGTTTTTGGTGAGAGGGCAAGGTGATGCATATTTAGGTTTGCTAATGGCTGAATTGAGAGTTAGGGAGTAGGAGAAATGACACCCTCATCTCTTGTGGAAGTGGCAATTAATAGACTCTGCTGTGAAGGTGACTCTTTGTTTATGTTCATTGCAATAAAAGGTAGGAGACGTAAGCAATATTAGACCATTTGTCAATCCATAAATCAATCCGTGGTCTTTGAACTGGGGTGGAGGGGAGATGCATGCATCTGTTCATCAGCAATGGATGCCCTAGAGTATTTTGTAGGAAACAGGCAAGGCTAATATGGGAGAAAGACCTGGAATAAGACTCAAATAAAATGATGAATATTTTTCCATGATACTTCTTTTTAATAGCATGCCTAACAAGGGAGTTGAAGGAGGGCCTTGGAGTGGTTTGAGACTGAAAATCATGCATTTTTATGGAAATAGACTCATTAAAGCTGCCTGTTATAAAGTGCAACTGTTTTTCTATGAAAGTGATATTTGTTCAGTAGTTGAAATATGTTTCCTAAAAAGAAATATACTGTCAGTTTTTTTTTTTTTTTTTGTTATGCAGTTCAGAAATGCCATTTATAAGTAGCCTATATACTTTGCCCCAGAAAGTTTGGAGCATGTCTGCCTGGATTTTACTGGTCTTGTAATGTAACCAACCTGCAAAATAAAGGTTTACTATATTACTTTTGCTAAATTACTAGTGTGAATCAGTAAGTACAGATGTGCTTCTACACCACAGCATGTACTGTCTAATGTTGATGAAACAGACTTACAGTTGTTGTAAGTTCTTTGCATTATTTAAAATTCCTTCTATGAACTAGTAGCTTATTTTACAATATATTTTTAAAAATATTTTTTAAAAAGAATTCTTTCACTTTGAAACTTTTCTTAGATCTTCAAAAATAGACTTAGCTGTCATCTTAGTACACAGGTTTGGAGAAGCCACTTGATTACTTATTGTAGCTATATTGTCATCTTTTTAATCCTTTTATTTATACTTAAGTTGTGCAGAGTGCTGCTTAGTTTTTATTTCCACCATACAGAGTGACAGCCTTGGCTTAAGGAAGTCTATGCAATTTATTCCAGCTTCAATGTTTAGTGTCAGGGCACAGTTTGAGGTGGCTGTTTCCTGTGGGATGGGGAGCTGGGAGATCCTGCAGCCAGTGGGACAGGGATGGAGATTGCCAGGAAAATCCACGGTAATAAGGACACATTCAAAGGGTGAGCCCCAACTGTGGCCACCCCACAGGGTGTCTAGTAGCCTCTTCCTCCCTCCCACCCCAAAATTTTCAGACATATTCAACCTAAGTTAGCAATTCTGATAATCCTCTCGGACAGCTGCCAGGCTGGTTTGCTTGAGCAGGAGGCTGGAGTGGCGACGTCCTGAGGTCTCCTGGGCTTCGGCAGTTACTGAGTGCCACACACGTTCGGAATTCAGTTTCATGGTTCTTCCAGTCCAAGATTATGATTTACTTAATGTGTTTTTATTTTACATGTCGAGTTGTTTAACTTAAATTCAAAACTGCTTCAGACTGTTTTTCGGATAAGATGAGCAGTAGATGAGCAATAGGAATTGGGCTATTTATATATACAATCTGGTTATATATTGCAGTGTTAAAGACACCATGAGAAGGGAAAATGCTATGAAGTATGCAGTATAAATCCTTGAAATAGATCCTCTGAGTCTTTGAAGTCACCAATTTCTCACTGCTCACTGTACAATAATGTGTTGGTTCAATTCTCCAGTTGGCCACAGACCCTATTTTAAACAATTATTTCTCATTTCCTTGATATCCTTTCCCATTTGTTAGTATCTGAACTAGACTTTTCAAGATTGTGGCATTTCCTTCTTCCCTTTCTGCTGATGAGGAAAAAGATTGCCCCTATTGGGCCTCTCAGAGCCCAAGTGAGACAAGAATCAGTGCCTTGTTAGGCTGAGCATCCCGAATTCTCCAGAGATGGTTGTAAGCAAGGTGACCCAAGTTCACTTGGTTTTGTTGCATTGTGTGTATTGCTATTGGTTCTTTTGTCACTTGGCTGACTTGTCACTTAACAGCCTCCCTGTTTTGAAGTCTAGTGGCACGCTGGAGACCAGATGAACCCAAGAGGCACTGGTGATCTATTGAGTGGGAGTTAAGGGTGTCTGAAGCTGTAGTTTGCAATTAAGTGAATGCTGATCACAGATGCCATTAGTTACGGTTTCCCTTTAAGCAAAAGGTTTGTGAGTGCCCTTGTACCAAGTTCACTGGTAAAAGAGAAAGACGTAATGTGCACATGGAGCATTCACCCTCTTTCAGAGCGGTCCACTCTTCCGTGGATTATTTTTCTTTTTCTATACATCACAGATTTTGCTGTCTATTGATGGATTTTTTTTTTCACCTCTGCATTTAATTTTGTTTAGAATATGGCTATCTGGGTAAACTGTCTTTACTTTTCACTTCAGATTGTTCATTCAAAGACATCAAAGCACACTACAAATTTGTTTCAGCCATGGCAAAACTTAGTGTGAGCTGCTGGAATGCAATTTTCATTGAAAAAGGGAGAAAGGTAGTGTCCATTGACTCAGGCTGCACCACACGTGCAGAGTGCTGACTGCACGCCAATTAAGAGATCATGTATGTACTCAGTCTTTAGTTTCTTAGGCATATATTCTCACTGCTAATGCATAAACTGCTGGATCTGTGGCTGTTCACACAGGGTATCGAAGGCAGACTTGCACAGAATTTTTTTTTTCTGAAGTCTTTTTAAAGCAGGCAAGCTGTGAGAATCTGCAGTTTACCTATAGGCAAAGTATGTTCTGTACAGCACGTTTGGTGATCCCTTTCAGCTGTCCCCATAAACATTAGAGCACCTATTAATGGACTTTGTATCGGCATTTTCATCAGGTTTCTTAAGAGGCAACGTCCCTGTCTTGATCAATAAAACTCAGTTAGATTTACTGATTACCTTATTCTCTTTTCCCAAGGAAAACAGTGAGTTTGTAATTGCTCAGCATACTATGTATTTTCTAGGAGCTGTATCCAGCCACACATATCAGTCGGCATGTGTCACAGGACAGAATTCAGACTGCGTCAGATCGGTGTTATTCCTCCTCAGATGCAGGACTCGGCTCACATGCTCCCACACTGCTGTGAGCATGGGCTTTCTTCAGCAAAAAGGGAAAAACACGCTTTTTAGGATCTGAGCCTGTCACTGCAGTCTTCAGAGCAGTGACCATAATGTGAAACAAATGTTTTGGGAATTTAAAAGGGTAGATTGTCACAGCTGAGTATGCTACCTTAAAAAAGAGATAGACTGTCTCAGTATAGCATACTAATCCTGCAAATTAATAATAACAAATGAAGTTATTATAGTACATCCAAGTGACTTTCTGATTTTGATTTTATTGCTGAATACAAGTTTTTACTGCTTCCAAGACTCTGCTAGGAATTGAGGAATGCATTATGTGTTGTTACCTCTACAACTGTATACCTGCTTTTTTCTTGTACGTCAGAAGCCTTAAGTTTTGGGGGCTGTAAGTTTCTAGTACACATAAAAACTCTGGGCTTAGCGTAAGTATGTTGGGCCTCTTGTGCAAACTAAATGCCAGTCAAGAAAAACTGATAGTTAAAGTCTTGGAGCTGAGGGTAATTAATTCATTTAATCAGGCCTATCTGGATATCTGCAAACCACTATGCTACATGTTAATGGGCAAGTCTCAAACTGCCTTTTTCTCCCTGGGCTTGGTAACGTAGTTATTCTCCTCTTTGAAAATGCTGGTCATGTACAACTTGGAAAATACGTGCTAAATAACACAGAACAGTTAGATGAGAACTTCCATCCCTGATAACCACATTTTCCCCAGAATTGCTGTTGCTTTTTAGTAATCTATTTACTGCTGTAAGAATGCTGCAATTACTGGATTAAGGAGTACTTAGTGAAGTACTTCCTAAGTAGCTCTTTTAGAGCTTTAGTTTGGTTGCCTACTGGGGAATTATAGCTATTCCCTCCCTGTTTCCTTTCTTCTGGAACACAGATTCCTTCTTGACACGAACAGAAAAATCTGCATTGATAACAACACTCAGTTTTGAGCCTTGTCTTTGCTATGCCCTCTCATGCACTTTGGATTTGAGTGCTGCAAGAAGCTCTTCTTTTCAGCTTGTACAATTTGTTTTGGTAAATATAATGTCTTGACCCCTTGCTGGCTGGGCAAGCCTGATATCCCTGGAAAATTCATGGAAAAAGAAGGGAAGGATTCAGTGATGCTGAATGACTGGAATTACCTTCTCTTGGGTGTTATGTCTTTTATTCTAAATGATTTTGATACTCTTGGGGCTTGATTCTCTGCTGTCCTGAATCCTGTGTAGTGACTTCTAGAACTGTGAGGAAAAGCTTCCAGCGCACAAGTACTCCATCAGCTCTCTGATGGAAGCAGCAGAGAATCAGGCCTCGTGTTATACAGCAAACAGAAGGGATTTGGAGAACCTAATACAAGAGTTAATAAATGTTCTCAAGGGTAGAAACAGCCTGAGTTTCCTAATGAGTATTTTATTGTATTCAGGCAACCGTTTCACCAAAATTATCATCTGTGCTTCCTTTGAAACAGACTGACCTGCAGCTGAACTGTGCTAAGACACAGTTTTAACAGAATTATACAAGCTGTTAATAGAGAGTTAGAAAAACCCACGCACTAGGTTCACAGCTGGTATAAATTGATGCAATTAGATTGTGTTCAGGGGAGCTCTGCTCGTTATACGAACCTGGGTGTTTGGTATTTAGGGCTTTTCTGAGGGTGATATGCAGTATGTGAGTGCTCTTTTCCTCATGTGCTGCTTTGCTTCTTGTGAGATGGGACAAATATCTAGGTTTAGACTTAGAGATTCCTCTCTTGGATTTTGAGACATGTCCTGAATTTGACCTTTTGTCATCTCTAATGCCTCCCAACCCTTGAAGAGCACAACATGCAAGCTGTTCACCTGGCTTCACGTGCACCAGCTGGCCACAGGTGTGGAACCTCCCTGAAGTAGGTGTAAATAAATGTGATATTTGTATGCTTAAAAGGAGGTCCCATTTTCAAGGAGAAACTGTACTGTAACATGTTGAAGATATTTACATGTGAGCAGTATCTCCACTGGTGTCTTCACCACCTATTTGCAGGTAGGTGGAAATAAGGGAAAGAAATTGGTGGACTCATTATTTCCAGGTTGTCTACTCCTTAGGACAAGTTCATCTCCTCTAGAAATCAATTGACTTGTTTGGTTGTCTTTTTAGTATCAGATAAAGCTTTTCATTAATAACTTAATCTCATTTTCTTGTAGGGCTCTTAAAATTTCTAGAAGATAGGTGCTATCTAAGTCCAGAGAGACCTTAAAAAAAAAAAAAAAAAGCTAAGCTGCTTTTGTCCAAAACTGCATTTCTCAATATCTGTCAACCATAGTGCAATGTCTGTGACAAGTTGAGGATTTCCTGTTGTTATTTTGGCACTGTGAAGTAATAACTTTATGATATAGGTGCTGCTTAGTAGCCCTTGCTTGCTCCTATACGTAGAAGTCTTCAAAAGAGATAAAGCTAAATAAATACATGCTAAAGACATTTTAAACACGTTTTTTGGATGTCTGAAGAAAAGCTACAGTTTAGATGATTACTGCTTGCCATTTTCTAAAGTAGGGATTGTCTCCAAGTGGATGTGCTGGAATGAGGTGTCAAATCCATTTTGTCTTTGCTTCTTAGATGGTCTGTTACAGCTAGGGAGAAGCGCAGCCAAGTATTAAATGATGTGTCTCAGGCACAGATACTAGTTTCAGAGATAGCATTAAAATTCAGAAAAAAAAATAGTTGGACTGATACTTTCAGTGGAGGAAAAGAACCTAACAAACAAACCACAAGAATTTTTTTCCCCCTTGGCAATATTTTAATATTTTTCTTTAAAGATTTTTTTGTATATGTGTATACCTCCTTCAAATCTATGATTTCTCTCTCTCAATATATAGCATCCCTTATGACCAAAGCTTTCCTTGTGTGTGAAGGTAGGAGTGTATGTATTTGTAGTCTATTTTAATATGATTTAGCAGGTGAAGAGGGAAAAGAATTACCTTCGGGTGACCAGGTACTCCTGGGTGTAGCAGTAGCAGCAGGTGAACTGCTGGCCTCTAGTGGTAGATAGGGAATAATCTGAGAGTCGAAGTATCTTGTTCAGAGAGGATGTCTTCTGAAGTTGCTTTATTTAAGCGATGCCAAAATTTGAAGTATAACTGAGACTGTGGCTGCGGATTAGTTTGTTACATGAATTATTTTTGGTAAAATGTGACAACAGACTAATTTGTGTATTGTCAGATGTTTTTACATTGCTTTAATTTTCTTTGATTAAAATATTGGAGTTAAAACTTACTCATTGCCCAACTTGTATTAATACTTGATATAGCTATTCTCATCTTAGCTCAGTCCCTTTTTTTTAAAGGACAAAAATAATGGCCCTGAGTCCTAATCACAGAAAATAGTCTAATTCAGAGGTTGAACCAAAGGTTCTGTGCCAAGCTAAAAAGAGAATGGAAGTTGATGTACCCTTTCTGAATGGTGAGTTAAACTTTGGCTTTCAAGTTGAGTTAGCATTTCCTAGTTAGCCCACACTAGCTGCCATTTCTGGAAGGATATTCCTTTCTGTAAGACCTCCTTCATCCCCCTTTTCATCTCCTCAGTCACTGAAGTGACAGAAAAGATCTGTTTATGCTTATATGCACCTCAGTAACAGTATTTACTACATATTCCCTGGCAGGACATTTTGTGGTGACTAAAAGTTTCTCTTTGTGTATCCATTCACTCTTTGCCTATTTGGAGACATGTAAGGCTTCAGCTGGGTTAATGGCTGTGTTCTATCCAGAAGAAGAAGGCACTGCAAACGGAGAAATCCCAGAAATGCAAATTACTTTTTTTTATCAAAAACAACTTGCAGTGCAGATGATTCAGCTGAAGAGCAGGGGCTGTAGAGTCTAGCTTCTCCCTGCCTATCTGGCCATGGGCTCACTGGTGGCACTGGGATTGTTAGGACGTGAAGCAAGATTTGCAAGAAAAAATAAAAAAAGCCAGACACTTGGAACAGCCAAGTGTTGTTTTCCCAGTACAGTCTCTGTGAAGTTTCTATTACTGTAGGAATTGTAAGATTTGCCACTGGTATTTCAGCAGCCCATGAGTCTTTTGGAGCTTTTCCCTAGGTGTCTCCACCTAGGAGGAATATGCGGCTTTACTGTAGCTGCTGGAGATCAGGCTTCATGTTTGGTTCTTAGTGCTCTTCCCTTCATTCATAGGGAGCAGTAGCTTGGAAGAAAAGACTGATGCCCCTCCTGACATTCATAATATTATTTCCTTCCATCTACAGGGCCTTAACATTACTTACTCAGCTGTGCAGGGGTTGATGTTAGTGAATAGCTGGTCGAGTAATTTTTGAGCTATTTAACATGTTGAGAATAAGCCTGAAGCTGTCAGACAAGTAACGTCTACATAGGCTTTTTCTAGCTGCAGCTATTCCTCATTTTGGTGCTATATTAAAGCTAAGCTAATAATAATATGCTGGGTGGTACTTTGATAGGAAGCTTTGTTAATGCATTTGTGAGGACTAAAGAGGCTGGTTAATTCGGTGCTAGAAATGTTGGAGAGGCAATGATGCTAAACCGTAGATCGAATGAATAGATAGAGCAGCCAGTTGTCTTGCTACAGAAGATAAAATATCTTTGTGTAGGTCCTTGAAGCACATTAACTGGTGAATAGGTAGAGTAACTGTATTGTCATAGTTGGAGCTAATTCTTTTCTTCCTTAAGAACGGGTGCTTGGTGTTTCAAGTAGGAACTGATGGTTAAAAGCGAGACTAATATTAAGAATATGGGTACAGGTATTCAGTTCCTTGTTACACACTACTAGTTATTGCCACTCTGAATCTTTTTTCAGAAGTAGTCCAAAGGCCATTAGAAAGAGGGGGAGTAGTGCATTTCTGAGCTATCAGCAGATGATGTACAAAAGGCACCCATGTCTGCGCTCCTGCACAGCAATATGATGTAGAGCTGCCTCTGAGCTGATATGGTCACTTGAGAAGGGTAAGAGAATGGTGGTGGCAATGGGAGCTGCGTCTGAGAGCAGGTGGTGGTGTTGAGGGCAGGGAGGAATGCTGGAGAGCTTAGTAAGGTCACTGTTGTGCAAGTTATGTTTTTAATCCCTCTGTGTCTGGAGAACGAGACCCCTTTCTGGTGGCACTGATGGAGTCTGCAGAGCTGGGTGACTTGGCACATTTGGATTTTTTCTGAAGTGATCAGCTGCCTTATTGAGACTTCCATGGGATCAGAGGTGTGGAGGAGCTGACATCCACAACTGCCTAAGAGAGATATCATGGTTCAGGAAGCAGGATTAGGATATGTAATAATAACCAACAGTAGCCTGCTACAAATCATTGCTTTTTCATTGGAAATTTAGTTAGATGTTAACTGGTCATAAAAGCAAAAATTATAGATATATGCTTTCTTAAAATTAATAGTTTTGTATTTGTATTAATAAGCTGATAATTAATATTGTATAGTATGTGTTGACTTTGTTGACTTTTGTGGCTATGAGGTTTTTCTGTATGTGGGAGGAGTTGGATGGTGAGATCTAAGTGCATCCTGCCAGCATTATTTTGTTTACTTTCTTGCTATTACTGCCCTTTGGTGTTTCTCTACGTAGTAATTGTACTGTATTAGTTAAATTCTATTCCATATATAAAAATGTATAGATAAACTTCAAAATTATTTTGAAGTTTAATACTAAATTCTGTGGATTGGGTTTTATGTCCTTTGTTCATGCTGTATAAGGCTATAGAGGAAGAATTACATGTGTGGTATTGTTTAGTATAAGTACTGGTGGCAGAAAACAGCTTTATATATTTGAGTAATATTTCCTTGGCTAAGTCTGTGAAAGCATGAAGTGCAGCACACAAGAACAGGCCAGAGTAAGAGTAGGAAACAGAAGTGCTGAAAAAAGATGATAAAAAATGAAAATACATTAGTGCAAAAACCCAAAGTTTTTGTTGCCTTCTCCATAAACCCTCACATTTAAGGGGTACACTAGCATGTGAAGTCCTGTGGCGAGAAACTCAGGGTTGCTGACTGCTGCTATCTGCTTGCCTGTGGCAGATCCCATATGAGTACAAGTTTGGTACCATATTCAAGCATTGTATAGAGAAACTGTCACCCAGACAGGTTGAAAGCCTCATCTGGGGCTGCCCAAGAATACGAAGCAGATGCAGAACCCAGCCTGTGGGACACTTTTTACTCTGTCCTCCCCTGTGTAACTTGCTGTGGCAGCCTTGTGGTGGGAACCACAGCATCTTTGCTTTGGGGTTGCATCTATTCTTATGATTGCAGAAGATTGATCAGTGGAGAGTCACAGAATGTACCCTTTAAGTTACCTTCACATGGGTGTTTTGGGGACGGCCAATGGATGTTGCCCTGTGGGGAATATTGTCTATAATATATATAGAATGTGCAAAGGGGACAGAGGCAGATCTTCAGCCCACCTAACAGTAGCAATTTTCTGGCCAGATTGGTTTCAACTGTGGGTGTGAGGAAGGCAATGGGGTCAATGTCCCATGTTCTCTGTATCTCCTTTTGCTCCAGTTCTCACAGTGTATGTAAGCAGGGTTAGTTCCTCTCTTGTATTCCCTTTGTGCTTTCATATTTTGTTTTTTCTCCCTTCTCTGTACATGGACCAAGTGATAAGCCTTGAAAGCAAATGTGCAAGAATAAACATTGTCCACTCTCTGTATTGCTTTCACACACTACAGATTTTTTTTTTCTGTCTGCTAGAAATGTCAAAATAGTCTGACTAGAAAGCTACTGCTTTATATTAAAGGAAAATGTCAACACAATTCTCACTAGCACCAAGGGTCTTAATGAGGAATTGTTAAGGCAGAGAGGACCAACACAAGTAATTGTATTGCTCATTGAGTTTACCCTATCAGGTACAGTTCTCCTTTCTAGACAAGCAGAAGAATATTTCTATGATAATTAGAAATGTAAGATATACTGAGGACTGAGACTCTCTTCTTACACCTGAAAAAATTAACAACCATTTCTGCCAATGTGTGTTGAAAGAAGGTTTGCACATGGGATGCAGGGCCGTTAATGGGTCAATGGTAGATCTTTGTCCTAACCTTGTCCTGGCCTCTGTGTCATCCACAGGTAAAGTGTCAGTATCTTTGGATGGTGCAACTGAATAGGATGCCTCTTCCTGAGATTTTTAAACCATGAATAGTCTCTTGCCTAGTATAGTTATGCTTGCAGGGACAATGGAAGAGAGACATTTTCAGTGTTTAAAGCATTGGATTATGGAAGCTAAGGGAAATAGTCCCACTTCTCTTTGTGGCATTCAAACATGTAAAATCTAACACCAAGGGTGATAAGGCTTTTAAATTCTGCTAGTACTCAAATGTAGAAAATATACAAGTTGATCTAAAATATGTATCTTTCTGGCCAGGATTGTCTGAAAACTGAAATATCATTGTTCAGTGGCTTTTCTTTTGGTGAAGAAATAGAGCAACCACAAGCTTTACATCATCACCCCCTGGTGTATGTAGCTGTGATGTTTCGTGCTTTGTCTGCTGATTCCAGTCACTATCCCAGGTATAAAGACTGTTCATATAGAATCTTTATCCTGCATGAAGTACTTGTATTTATACGTCTATAAGATAGCTCTTTGCAAGATTTGGTTTAATACTGAGACAGATTCAGAAGACAATGCCAAAGTCCTAAAGTCCAGAATGCCAAAGTCTAGATTTCCTGAAGACTTAAAAAATTTGTGGGTGAGCTATCTTGGACATCCTTGTTTCCCTGAGAAGAAATTGTTCCCCAGGTATTTAAAAGTAATTTTGCTGCTGTTGTTAATCTAGGAGCAGATTTTTGTGTTGCAACTACTGCTGATAATGTTTTTAAGCAACACACAGAAAAATAACATGTCAAGAGGTTGAATTAAAAAACCAAACATTACTTTCTCTCTACTCTCATTGCTCTTCCTCTGCTTCCTAAATGATACTTCCTACTGAGTTTCCTGATTATGTGGTGATTTCAGAGAACTGTCAACTTGACAAAACTTGCAAATTGGATTTACACACATCCAGAGTATTTAGCTTTTTTTTTTTTTTTTAATTTCCGTTGGAGCCTCACCTGTAGAAATTAGCTTTAAACCTTGTAGCAGTAATAAGGACCTGTTTGCTCCTGAATGCTTTGGTTGTACATCCTCATCTCTCAGAAGGTCAGATGTTCTGGCTGTCCCTCAGGTTTCAAACAGAATGAGATTCTTTAGATGCATTTTGTGTTTCAGCCTTAGAAATAATATTTGGTTATGTACTTAATGATAAGGATTGCTGGTAGATGCTCTTTCTCTACTTCCAGTTATCTGTGCTCATTGATCCGTGAGAGCAGTTTAATTACACTGAAAATGAATGTCAATGGATGTCAAAGGAAATAATTCTCTTAAATCTGTATGGCGTACTTCACTGAAATACCTGAGTTTATTGCCCTTCCAAACACTATCTTTGAGAGGTTAAAATGGAGATGTAATGTGCTGTGTGTCTGCATTCTTCAGCACCTGTATCTAACCTGTTTTTAACATCAAGGTCTAGGACAATGAGTTGATTTGTAGAGGAAAGTTTTGTAGACTTCTGGTGATCTGACTTTATGTGTTATCTCATGTTTATATGAAATCAATTTGCAGATGATTTATTTTAGCAGCACTTAAAATGGCAAGAATTAGCTATGAAAGGGTAGGAAGTGGGCTTAACTGTTACCCAGATAACATATCAAAAAAAGTTAGTAACTGAGCTTAGCTCTGGCTTTTAGCTATCAGAGGAGCAACATTTTGGTTGAGTGGCAACTGTAGACTTCATTCTGTTCTGCTGCAAGGAAGTGCATTCTGGAGGCTTTTTCTGAACATAGCATATTGTTCAACCGTCAGAATCACCAGCTGTGTTTTCCAAATTGTAGGATTCAAGGCACTTATTTGTATGCAAGTGAGGCAGAAGGGTAATTGATGTTTAGGTCAGTACCTTGAATGGTCTCTGAAAATAACATAGTGGTGGTGTGATCTGATTGTTGCTAATCTCATTTCCTGGTTTAAAAAGTGTTTGAGATTTTTGGCTTCATTTTCTGGCAGTCTGCTGAATTGCTGGGTGAAAATACAGTAATTTAGAACAACTCACATTTCTTTAACTCTGTTTTTAAGTGAATTTCTCAAAGGGCTTGATAAAGCCTTTAATTACAGAGTAGCTGTGGAGTAAGTATCCATAGGAAAATGCAGGTATAATTTAAAGCTCAGCTATATCACCTTTATGGCAATCATGCTTAATGTCAACTAATGAACGTGGTGTTGATGAGAGAGTAGATATTGGCAGGATAACACAGCTGTTGCTGCAACTATAAAAGGTCATTGGATTTTCAAGCTTTCATTTAGCAAACAGCTGCTTAAATGGGCAGGAACCGGGACTGATGTTTCAGCCATTATTACTGTGAAGTTGCTTAAATGCGTGTATACAACCAGTGAAAATCTGACAGCTTCCACCTTCAAAGCAGGCCTGACCTTCGTGGCTCTTACCTTGCATGAAGTGCAAGGCAAGCACTACTCAAAGTGGTTCATGTTTGTCACCTTCTCATGCACTCCCTGACTTCAGACATTGGCTCATAGATTCAACTTCATTTAAAACAAATCCCCAAATTTTTCTATTAAACAGTAACCAGATAATTTTAGAGGGTTTTTTGATGGTTTTCGTTTGTTTGTTGTGGGGGGTTTTATTTGGTTTTGGTTGTTGTTTTCTTTCATCTTCTTCTAAATGTTACAAATTAAGAGTCGGCTCTCCTGGCATTGGTTTGGTGTCTTTTCCGTTGGGATGTGCTGTCCGCATCAATGGTGCGTGTCTTGTGTTTCCAGCTTGCTCCTGTATTTGATTTTATAGTCACAGTAATGAATGGTGCTCATCTTGTTTCCTGCTAGATGATTTATTGTATTAAAATCTCTGTGCTGTGTTAGTCTCAAGTTGAACTTGATGGTTGATATACAACAGTCCAGTTTTTATGGCTCATTTAACTTTACAGTTTTTAAACATGGTTATTGATACTCCTCTGTCCCTTATTTGTAGCTGCTGCAAGGACTTGGCGGTCCTGACTGATCAAGTGTGTTGGACAGAGAAGCATCTTGCAAAATATTAAAGACAAATGGGGAAAAAGCAAAAGTTGCATGTTAAACTGCAACCTCTAGTTCCTCACGATTCAGGAAAATGAGAAATTCTTCAACTGAATAATATGATTTTTATTTAAAAAAAAATGACATTTGTCCCTCATAATTCTTTGATTCAGTGACTTATAAAAAGTAAAATATAAAATTATTGTGCTGTAGTTCTGTAGTCATGTATACAGTAGTCCAGATCCAGAAGTGGTATGAATGTTGAAATCAACTGCATACCAGTAATCTAGGAGAGATCCTTTGCTTTCTTCAACTGTAGCAGTCCAAAAAGTCATGATTTTAGTACATTTTAGTCATCAAAATTAATGAAAAGCCAATAGCATCTGAATGTGACAAATAGAATTTTAGTGAGAGAAAGTTGAAATATATTCATTGAAATGGAAAGCATGGAGGTGACCAGCTTTGTCTAGAGAATGAGGTTTTCACTGAGAGGCTGGTTTTTACAAATAATCAGTGAAGAAGATTTAGAAATTGGCCTTTCATGATAATTATTGACAACTACTTTGTGTGTTCGCTGTTAAACCTTAAGCATCTAATCCTGTGTTAAGTTGGCATTTGTAAATCAATAGTACCCAAGGAGAATTTTGCTTGCAGAATTTATTCTGTGTCTGACAAATGAAAGCTATTAATGAGGAATTCCTAATTTCCATCTGCATTTCTACTGTGCATCATAAAGTGGCTTGAAGAGATAGATTGATGTTATTGGTTGCTCAGTCATTTATATCTTCTAGTATATATTGCTGTAACTACTCCTAGGATTATGTTAGGTGATCATTCGAGTATCTGTTGCTATTGGTACTTCTTGATGCACCGAGGCATGTTGAACACCTCCCAAAGCAGTAAAATATGACCTCTGAACCTGGGCAACTCTGGTACAGGTTGCAAATCGGTGTAATGAGTGTGTGGCAGTACAGAAAAAATAGTAAAACTAGAAGGGTGCCTTTATTCAGCAAGCTCACAGGATTCCTAGAGATGAACAAAGTAAGCTGGGGATGTCTATTCTAATTTTTAGTTTGCTAATAGCTGATCCCCCTATAATACAGGTCTTATGTCTATAGAAATATGTTCTTTGTCAATTGTGTATACACTGTTAGTATTCAGGAAGAAATTACCTGAGAAAAAATCAGAATTATGAACACACATGGTAGATTAGACTTGAGCTTCTTCATCTCTACTGAAGTAGCTTTCAACCCTACTAAAAGTAATTTGGCTGGATGGTTTGTTTTTTTTTTTTTCTTTTTGAAAATTTAATAGAAAGTATGCAGCTAGATGATGAGAAACTATTTTAAAGAGTCTTCATTGTCCATAGTCATTTCCTATTGATTACAAGAGCATAAAAGTGTTTGCTGCATGTTCCCCTCCAAAGGGCTCTATTGAAGTACAGTCTGTCTCCTTTTTCAAGACCACGATGGTATAAATATTAGCCAGGTTTTCTTGCACACATTGCAGATAGAGGGCAGTAACAGTTTTGTGTCTGATGTTAATCAAACAGAGATAACTGTATTTGTCAGTCCAGAAAATCTGCAGGTTGTTTTGATCTAGGTGGGAATTTGTAGTGAGTGTTGTTTAAATAGAGCATAATGGTACGTTGCTTGAGAAAGATGGTAGTTCTGACAGGAAACTGTGGTCAATAACGTATGATTTAAGTAATTAAATTCCTTTAGAATTAACCTTTAATGAAAGTCTCAGTGTGATTAATGAAGAAAGGACATTCTTTCTAAAGATTATATATTAGTAGTATTAACACCTGAGATGTACTGAAAATTGTTGTGATATATTTGTAGAACTTGAGTAGCTTCCTTAGTTGCATACCAATACATGCTTTCTGAAATATATAATCAGTAGACTACTTCAGTGTGGTGCATGTCAGATCTGGCAGCAGGTGTGAGGATCATCTCTTTTCTGAAGCAAGTTAATTGTCAGTTGTTCAGTTTAACACATCGATATTTTCCACAGAAGGTGAAATATCAGAGTTCTACTTGCTTGATGAGGATATTTAGGTTCTATGGCTCCTTTAGGAAAGGTGGATCTTTTTTCTTCTGTCATCAAGATTGTAATCTGCTGAAGTCTGTAATTGTTAGGCACATTTTTTTAGCTGTCAGCTGTCACTCTGTTGCAGAAGCTGGAGCTTTTCATTGGCACTGTACGTGACTTTGAAGCCTTCTGGGGTAAGCAGAACTGCTGTGTTGAAGTATTGCTAATAAAAATGTAAATACCAAGACACGTTATCCAGGGAAATTCAGATCTGCAGAATGTGCAGATCTGTGTGGTAAACCTTTGTGAGGAGCAGCAGCAATAGAGATTTGAGTATTAAGATGAGCAACGTTGGCTTTTGACTCGTCAAAGTGTCACACATGGCAGGGAGGAAAATTAACAATTCTTTGAGAAAACAGTTGTGTGTGCTACCAGTCTTCTGGCAGATGGGTTTCTGCAGTAAGGCAGGCAAGCTATAGTTCCCGCTACTGCTGTTGACTTAAGAATTCAGGGGAGTTAGTGCTGGATCAATAGGGATTTCAGAAGGCTTCAAGGCTTATGCTGGGAGACGAGCAAGCGATATCCTTGGACAGGATATCAAGAGGTTATTCAGTATTAAATCAGGAAAAGGTATGAATTTCGACCACAACAGTGACATTAAAGCTTGAAATACGTTAATTTTTGCATATGACTGAGATTCAGTTCGGTAACTGGATCAGCAGTTTCCGTGGTAAAGCCTGACTACCGATAGTACTGTCAACGAAATCACAGATCTTTTATTTTTCCTGAGATGAAAAGTTAATCCTTTCGTTGCCATTTTCCACGAGGTGGCCAAGCCCATTGCCAATGTCCCTCTGTGTCTATGGGAGCAGCACCCCATGGATCTGCCATGTGTCTGTCCTGTGATGCATGTGTTGAACCACCTGAGCTCCTGGAGAGGGGAAGGAGTAGAGAGGAAGACAGGTACCACGAATTGGTACTGGCTGGTTATGAAAGAAATTGGGAGGGATTTAAAGACTTGATAAAAAAATTGAGAGAAGGACCAGGACAGGGTGTTTACTGTATGCATAGGTGTACACTAGCTCATCTTACTGGAAGAGATGACAGTGTATACTGGTATTTTAAAGTCTTTGTCTTAAGCTTCTTTTTCCAGATGTATTCAATAAAGGGGAAAAAAAGGCTGGATTAAATTGACCTCAGATCTACTAAACAATGTCATGTCCAATGTAGAGAGAGAGTACCTCTTAAAGGGAATTATGACTGTTTATGTCAATGATTATAGCAGTTCTTGTCATGTTAGATAAAAGCCAGTGTGCAGAAATGAAGAATTAGGAAGCAAGGGGAAAGTCTAATGTAAATAAGAGTGCTAGGTTTTATTCTTGTCAGAGATGTCAATGAAAGTCTTGTGTTGCATGTCAGGAGATGAGGTTGCATGGTGAGGTATTTGATGGGCATATCCTCTTGGATTAAAAGTTGTAGACAGACTGCAAGCCAAACTACTGAAATTTTCATGTGAAAAAATATAATAACAATAAGAATATCCTTTTGCTGAGGTGACAAGAGCAAAGGGAAGCACAGTAAAGCGACCTGTGTAGTATTCTTGCTGTCCATGACCTGTGGTAGGGAACCCACTGTTTCCCTTTCCTAGATCACTTGTAAGTGGCCAGAACCTCTCACTTCTCAAATAAGCAGCCCAATGTCACTCTTCAGAAAATCTTTCTTAAAGCCTCAGGAGCACATATTGGGAAGGCAAATCTATTTGGAAAACAGTGTTTTTGCAATTAATGGTTGACTGTGTTGGGTGTATGGGTCTTAATGTCAGATTTTGACTGAATGCCTGACAGGGGAACCCTGGTTGAATATGGACCACTTTACAAATTTGCACCAAAATAATTAATTATAAAAGGAGCAGCTGCAGATGGCATTAACATCTTCAGTGAAAATTTTAAAGAATTACTGTAGGCAATTTTTCATATTCTAAAATTACTGAACTTTTTAAGTAATTCAGTTTCCAAACACTTATAATGCTTCTTTGCACTGGATCAATCAGCAGAATGCCTAATACTAGGGAGAGAATGCTTCATGCTGACAGGCTGAAGGAGAGAGGATAAGCTTAAAATTCTTTCAGAGTAAGAAGCAAGACAATTTATTGCTGATGGTACTTTAGGAAATGTTAGGAACAGCCTGTCAGGTGCATTGGTGAAAGCATCTTCTGGGCATACTGATAGACAAGGCTAATAAAGCCAGGGCTCAAGAACATGAAAGAAAGAGTGCTTGGCGGGAAGCCATAGGCAAAAAGTTCATCTCTGTTTTTAGAAATGAGAAAAATTGCAACTGAAAGGAAGGTAGAAAAAAGCAAGGCTAGATGGGTGAAAAGAACCAGAGCACTGGTGCTATTAGCACAGGAAGCACAGGGCTGCATGTTGCATGGGGACTGACTGGAGACTTATCCTTATGTCACAGTGTGTGAGACTAGAAAGAGAATGAAATTGCACAAAGTTAAGGCTGGCTGTTAGATGGTGTTAAGCAGTGTTGTACTGAGCCCAAGGGATTAGCCTGAATCGGTTCTGCCCCAAAGTGCTGCACCCTGCGAGCGAACAGGGGAGGCTCAGGCATGGCCAGCGCCTGAAGCCTCAGCAGTGGCAGAAGATGCTTCTGGCTCCAGGTCTGTTCTGCACAATGTGGCTGGACAGTTCTCTGGGTAAGATTCCTTCCCAATCCTAAATCTCAAGTAAACATGGAAGAGATGAACCATGAACTAAAAAAAAGGTTTGTTTTCACTGCCACTACAGCGTGTCTTTTTTATTTCTGCTTTCAGCTGTCATATCTTAACATATATACACCATCAAAAGTGAGCATTTCTCTTTCATTACATCTTTTGCCTGTCTAAGTACCAACAGTTTGCTCTTGCTGAACAGATTGAGCTCTGGAGGCCTTACATGATAAAGCTGACTTTTCAGACCTTAGAGCATTTTTGTGGCTTTTTTCCCCCTTACAGTTCTGTGGCATTATCACAATTTTACGTCTGAGAGAATTTATTTGTTAACTGCCCTCTGCCTTACCTACCTAACACCCTGCATCAATTTTGGGGTTTTTTTTTCCCACCTATACACTGTACCAGCAAAGAATCTATATGATCAGTGATGATGACTAGTTACTGGGAGATAAAGAACCCTGAACACTGATTAACTATATGTACTACAACTGGGGCAGCTGACTATTGAGTTCCTTGCAAAGTATATAGTTGTAGTTGAGGTTGGCTTTTCAAAGACTGTCTTGCTTGCTGGCCTAGTTCTACTCCTGCTGGAGACCAGAGTAAAATTTTCTTCCTAGCTAGTGAGAGCAAAGTTCGACAGGCAATGACAGCTTTAGAAAATCCCACCCTACAATTACAGCCAAAAAAAAAATTTATAGCAAATGATTGTCTTTTTTTTTTATTTTTATTTTTTTCCAAAGCTAAGCCACCCACTGGGAGCTTGATTCTGTAGGACTTTGAAGATGATTTGAGGAGGGGGTGGAAATTCAAACTAAAAGTAACTCTTTTATGCCTCAGCAAAGACGCTATTTTAGGCCTGTCATTTTTGGGACCTCCAGGGCTGAGAACTAAATGTTACATGTTTTGGAAAGAGAATATGTGCATGTAAGCATGTGCTCTGAATACATACACAGAAACTTTGTCAATTTTTGCCTTCCTTGCAATGAATTAGGAACATTTATTCAAGAATCTGGATTAGTCTGTTCTTAAACATCCTTATAACAAGTTGGGGGCTTTGGTTTTTTGAATAGATAGTACCCAAAGTACTGCAATTCTTTAAAACTGTTGGAAGTCTTTCAGTTACAATTAATAAAATAATGAGACTGTTGATACAAACAAGTGAGTTGTTGTCAGCAAAACTTCAGAAGAAGCTGGATTTTCAGAAGGAATCTGAGATGCTCCCTTGTAAGTAAAGCAGTAGACACAAGACTGTTGTGCTCAACACTTAGACCAGAGTCAATCCCAATGAGCTCTGCTGAATTTACTAACTTCATGGTGTGTTTGTGAGAGCAGAGTACAACCCATAGTTTCCTACTCCTTGCTTTACTTGTGGGTGGATTAACAAGGTTCAGCACTCAACTGTTGCTGATTTGTGACTCCAGTGGTGCATCTCCCTCTTGGTGCATCCCTGGCTGCAGCATCGCAGGAAAGTGATGAAAAGGTCACCTGGGAATGAGGTAGCCAAGTTCCTCTGGGTAAAAGTTACCTAATTTATTATTTTTCCTCCTAGGAGACTGAGTATGTCACCTGGTGGTTGCTTTCTGTTTTTGGAGTCTATCTGGCAAGTGTCAGAGAAGTTTTTTTTCTACGTGTATTTCAGCTGAAGGACTTGGGAATACAGTCTGTTGGCTTTTAGGGTGATCTTGCTGTGAAAATGCGTGGGGCTCTCTGCAGTGCTCTGCTGCTGGAAAAGCTGGCTGTATGATGTAAGGTAAATTGAAAGCCAGCAACACAGCCAATCCTGGCCAAATTCTGTAGTTCTTCCACAAAGAATTAACATTCTCCCATTTCTTTTAAAGTGTGATTTTTTTTTTTATTATTATTTTTTTTGCATTTGTTTTACTTTGAGCCTCCAGTAGCACCCGTCAAGCCTGATTATACGAAGAGTTTGCAGTCAGGCACTACTTGGGGAGAGGGGAGGGTGTAAACATTGCTGCTTGCTTCATAAAGAAGCATATTAATCTCACTCTGCCAGGCCTTTGTAAACCTTTACAGTGGATAAATGATATTACAATTCTTCAAGCATGTAGAGAAGGGAAAGCTGGTTACTTCACTTGTGCTATCAGCTATCATTGGCAGCATAAAGTCTGTATTCCTACAGCTGCTGACAGTTTGTAGAAGTCATGAATAAAAATATGCATTTTAGTCAAATTGTGCTGCCTAACCCCAGTATGCCATTAGCATGATATCCTATTTCTGGGTGGAATATAATAGATTTGATTGAATAATTCTGTTTTGAGTTTAGTGTTTTATCTTTCTGACTATATTTTCAAGACTATAAATAAATTCATGGGATGATTTAGACATCTTGAAATAAAAATATATCATAATTCCTAGATAAGATTTCATTTGTAATTTTGATCACATGTTAAATCTATATTTGTGTGTATTCATCATTATGCAATATATTTTTGTCACGTGTTACAAAAACTTATAATTGCAGTCTTAAGACTGTAATTTCAAGAAATATTCTTTGTGGTAGTCAGTGTTGCCTGGTGCAATAGAAAGTATAGATTCTGAAAAGAATTCCATTCTTGCTTTCTGAAGGTTATAAACAGAATCATAAATATACCACAACAATATGAAGTCTAATACATATTTCTGTGTAATTATATATAACATAGGTGGTCATTTGTCCCCTGTAACTTTCTGGCTGTGTTTCCAGCTGTGTTTCTGGCTGTAAATGCCAGCTCTACCATTTTTCTATATATTTTCATTTTCTTAGCTGAAGGAAAATGTCATATCCCAGTGGACAGAGTCCTCTGTAAATAAAGTAAAAACAGAAATGTAAAATGTCAGCAACTGTTTTCTTTTAAAGAAGACCATTTCCTTTGTGTGTTTGCATGCGGTGAGTAGGGAAAATGAGTTGCGGTTTTGGTTGGTTTTTTTTTGTTTTTTTTTTTATCCTCAGTATTGCCAATAAGGATGATATTTCAAGCAGCATTTTTAATTTGTTCATCTCCAGGGGCTGACTGGTATAAAACGACGATAATGAATTATTAACAGTTCTTAACAGAGATGCTGCCAGTTCACAGTGTGCATATAATCCACAGTTGGGTCCTGTCCTCCTTGGAGGAATAGTACTTTGTTCTGTGAACACAGCTGAGGTCAAATGACTTTCAAGAAACAGCAGTAGTGGGCTGAGATGGTATCATCCCCGAATTGTTCATCCTTTGCATTGGAGGTTGGACTGGAAGGCAATCGAGGCAGCAAAACAAATCTTCCAAGCACTGTTCAGCAGCTTTTGTGCAAAATCAACTCTCTTTCTTTAATCAGGTCTCACTAGTTATCCAAATCTACCTGAGTCTGTGCTGAAGAAGAGAAGGGGTGTTTATACTATCAACTCCTCCATCAACAGTAGGAGGAGTGGTCTCCAAGAAGGGAGTTAGCAAAGAGTTTATACAAGGGAAGGGCTTACACCTTGTAGAAACATGTAGCCTTTGAAAATGCTAGCCCTCATAGTTTTTTTTTTTTCTTCTTTTTTCAGTGGTTTATTCTAATCTTGAAGAAAAAAAGTTGAGGAGGGTGAGATTTGTACATTGCCATCTTAGTCCTCCTCTGTAAAGAAAGATTGGCATTTTGAGAGTGCGTTTCTATCCATCTGGGTTGTGGATAGTCCTGTGTTTGGACTTTTTACTTACTGTAGAAGGACCATATGCCATTCCATACACGTAGATTAAGTATTACCCTTCGTTGTTTACAATATAGGGAGGATGAATTTGGTCTTAACAGTTCAAACACAATCAAGTTACTCTGTGAACAAATTGCCTCTGGCAAAGTCACGTAAGTTATCTCTGAGAAACTCTCTCTGCGTGTTAAGTTGTAGTGCGTTAATTTGCATTTATTACGTTTAAGATTATGCAGGCTCATGGTTGCCATGGGTTGGGTAATATTTGGTAGCTGAATAAACTATAACTGGATTTGGTATCTAATCCTGGGCTGAATGTGTACATGAAGAGTATTGTTGTTATTGTACCTCTTTATTAGAGTACCTGAGTGATCCAAGGTAGACAGAGGTGATATGGTGATATGCTTAGCTTAACGTCAATATCTCACAACACGGAGTGAGAGGAAAAGAGTTAATGTTTCTTATCACTTTTTAAAACATTCCACTCGTTAATTTTGCTGAATGACGCTTGCTCATCTGTCAGGAAACAGAACTAAAGCTCCTGCTCAATATAACTCATTATTTTTGATACTTTAATTATGCATCTTCTTGTTTATTTCCCTTCTGGGATAAACACTATCAATGTTTTCAAATCCTACTTCAAAGGAAGAAGCTCTGTTTACAAAGAATTCCTAAAAATATGGCTAATCTTAAAAGTATGTACTAGACACAAACTCCCTGATAAATGTAACAGTATTATAAAAAAGCATCATGGAAAAAGACTGAGTCAGAAAATAGCACCATTTCTGTTCATCGACATGATGTTGCTACCTTTAGACTGAAGATAGCTGGGGCTAGTAGGAGAAAAATCTATCTTGTTATGATTTGGAAGA
>NW_009730127.1:33172-37782 GCF_000703405.1 Apaloderma vittatum | reverse complement strand
GGGAAAGAACAACATATTTCCTATAAAGTCTCCACTTTGTATATTTGGGTTTTTGAATGGAAATGCTAGACTGCACAGTTCCTCAGCAGTGTGTTAGAAAAGGATAACAAAGGGAAGCATAAACCAGGCAATGCAGTCACTGGAGGAACGAAGATATTTATTCTCATAAATATGTATGTTAAGGACAACATTTGGAATATTTATTTTTTCTGTCTGAGTTTCTTCCTCCAATTATAGCATCCCTTTTTATGTTATCTTTTATGTAATTAATACTGGTAAAGTTATCCTCATCCATGTTGTCTAGACATCTTTTTTATATTTATACATTTTATTTTATTTTATTTTATTTTATTTTAAATATGTTGCCTAATGATCACAACATTCTTTGAGTATCCCTAGTAATATTTGCCTTAAGCTACTATTTTTAGTATATTGAGGATATGTAAGGTAGGTATGAATCAGCACTGGCATTAGAACCCGAGTTTTCTACATAATGAGCAGTAAGAGCTGTGTGACCTTGAGTGTGGATGAGGGTATATGTATCAAGAATTTGAACAGAAAAGTGGCACCTCTGTAAAAACCTCAGACTTATTTCTCATCTCAGAGCTTTAATATTTTAATTAGAAGTCTGTTATGCCAGTGGTGGTCTTTTAGTGAAGGGTCTTTCTTTACTTGAGCACTGACACTCTATTTATTATTGCAGATGAGAAAAAGTATTCAAGAGCATTTGAATGTGTGTCAAGGTGCTCTTCAAATCACAAGATTTGTTTAGTTTGCTCTTGCACAGGCACAATGATATTCTGAAAGAACCAAGGTATTAGAGTCTTTTTAAATTAGTTTTTACAGCTTAATGTGTTTCTCACATAGTGATAGATGACTTGTTTCACAATACAAATAAAGTCATTGGTATTAATTATTGAGTATAAAATTAAACATAAACTTGATGAGTCCTTGCAGAATTGTGGCCTAACAATTATTACATCCTGGAAAATTATTATTGTGAAGTACATCTTGGAAGATGGCTTTCAATTTGGGAGACAGATCTGAGCTGTCTGACTACTTGATGAAACACGTTGTATATAAAAATTGATAAATCAAGTTTGATAAGAGCAGTTGTTTCCATACATCAGTGTTCATTAAAAAAGAAAAAAGCTTCTGATTGTCAAATTCCATGTAATGAATCAAAACGTGGTAACTGTTATGAAAAGATAGGTCAGAAAGACGCAACTCATGACTAGCCCAGGGCCAAGTCAAAAGTTGTTGGTGCATCTGCCTACATGCTGCTTTTTATTGCTTGTCAAAGAGTCAGAAGATGCTACGGGGCAGTATCTTTTGTAACTAGTGTCTGCAGGAACTGCATGTACCTTGTTTGAGGAGTCTTTAGATGGTAAACAGAGCAAAGAGGACTTAATCTTTACTAACTGTGTATTTCAGCATAGCAATCCATTGCAGATTATAGTGGAAAGGTGTTGCCATTACAGAATAACAGCAGGAGTTGCTTCAATTTTGTGTTAGGCTAGGGAAATTCACGTAAAATGTGTGCAAATGAGACCATGTTCAAACTTGTGCTCTATAAATATAATTCAAATTTTAATATGCATTCTTGTAGACTTTTCACCATGGTTATTTTTTTTTAGTATCATCTTGCCTCGAGAAAATAGTTCTTGAAGAATGACTAGAACACTTTCTCTTCTGTCAGTGAAAATAAAAACACAATCACAGTTGGTTTGATGGGAAAATACAAAATAGATGTCCTGTTTTATAGAAAAAGCCTGAATAAATGCCTATTTTGCATATTCACTAACTTAATTTTAGAAAAGATTCCTTTAATAGATTTTGCACTTCCTCATTCGTACGCATGATTGTACAGTTAAATCAGTCCATAGTTTTTATGCAGCTTTCCTTTATTTGGTATGGAAACCATGGCAGTCTGCTTCAACATGGGTTCACATATTCGTGCTCAGGACTTAGGATGACGTAGCTGATGTCTGGCTACCATTTAAACTGAAAAATCAACGTCCCATTTCTGCCATCTAAAGACAGGAGTGCTAATTGCTCTAAGTACTGAAGGATAACACTAGAGTTTCTCATGGGTAGTATCTCCTAGTGTTGGAGAAATCATTGTAACCTCAAATGTCTCCCAAGATTGTCTGAGATTTTTAAACAGTTCTCACAGTTATTCAGTCAGTTAATCCTTTAAAAGATAGTGAAGCTGTATGGAAATGCTCAAGACATTAAATGAGATGGGGTTTATTCTATAACAAAGCATGATGTATTCGATATACTTCAGTATGATAGTAGTTAAGATACCTAAGAATGCAAATCTGTTATTTTTTTGTTGTCTTTTTATTTCTTCTTCTCTAAGACTTCTCTGCTGTTAGCCAGCAGCTATATGAATTTAAACTTTGGTAGTAGTTTTTGAAATTCTCATACAAGATAAAAATAGATAATTTTTTTTAAAAAGAAAAGGGCAACAGCAGTGATTTCAGCTTGGAGCACTTTCCTCCATGACTGGACGGTTTTCAAATGACTGAATTGGTTTCTCTCAGCAGAGGCTAGATGAGGAGAGACCAGATCACAGTACAATTTGAGAAGCAAAAGCCTAAACCTAGGCTTTCAAGTGGACAAATACTTGCTAATCCCACAACAGGGTGCTGTTGTGTGCTACTCTATTCATGTATTTCCTGTTTATATGAAGTATTGATTTCTTTGTCAAAATTCTCTGTAAGAGAAGAAAATACACTTAAATCTCATTGATAACATCTGGAACTTGCCTTTCCCCTTTCTGTACTTTGTCATATACTTCTGATGGTCAAGCTGATGCACTTGAGCAGCAGAAGTGCATTCAACTTGGCCAATAAGCTGTTTATGATTGCAGTAGATGTTTCTGTATTTGAATGCATTTTACTAAGCATGTTTCACTACTTCTTCTACTCTGCAGGTAAATTCAGACTTTGTTCCCTGAAATCACCATTTGGCAGCAAGGACTAATGGCAAGGCCAACCTCTCAATGTCCAAACCAAGTCTTCTGACCATCTCCATGCTGATGGCTGCTGTAAACCTTTGAGTTAGAAAAGAGCTGTGTCTGTCGTGACAAGTATTTGACTGAAGGCTACCTTTTAGAACTAGAAACTTCAGTCGGCAGTGTGCTGCCTGGTGATTTCACATAAGTAAATGTGTTATATCGCAGACTGTAAATCTGACCATTGGCTGTATGTCACAATTATGTCATGTATGTGCAGCTGGAAGAACATTTGTCTAGCATTAAACCAAACAGCTCAACTCTTTCAGACAGCAGCACACATATAAAAGTTTCAGATCATTCATCCATCTAGTTTTTGATCTGCTGTGAAAAGCAATGCCAGAATTTATGCACTTGGTCACACTGCTGACAGGTTCTTCAGGATGCTTTGAAGAAATCTGACAGCTCCAATTTAAGTTTACTAATGTGGTAAAATGTTTTTTAAAGGGAATAAACATTTTATATGGGGAGTTGCAGTCTTGCCAGGGAAAGTGTTTGACTTTACAAAAATCGTAAAGCAAACAAACTCTCCTCTGTAAAATTATATGGCTTTACAGTTGTATCATTAGAGAGGTTTATATAGTGCAATCTGCTGAAGAAACTAAATGATTCCATAGGCCATTGGATTTCTTGGGCAAAATCCTGAAAGTCCAGAAATATTCTAACAGAATAAAGCTTGAATTGTGCGATTAAAATACAAACCCAAAACACTTGTGTTTTTCCTTTTTTCCCCTCCCCCCCTAAATTGCACATCAAATAATGGCTTAAATATGTTTCTTTATGGAAATACCTTTACAAAGGTCAAATCCAGTTGTTTAATAATTTTTTTAGTAGTACTCCCTAGTTGATTTGAAACTATATTTAAACCCTCAAAGCTGCCGATGTGTCCAAACAAAGCAACTCAGCTCAGGACTGTCTCCAGTTTTACACCTGACTAAGTGGTTTAATGTCTTTCTTCAATCATTTTGAATATGTAGAACCAAAGAGAGAGAGCACAGTTAGTGTAATTCCTTTATCCAAACATACGGAGCATGTAATAGTTCAGGAGCTGCTACAATGTGTCTCTGGGCATTGTAGTGTCCCATATACTCCTCGAGAGCAAGAAATAAGAAAATTGATTTCTCTCTTCCCATTCAGATCGGATGAATGTCTTTAGTGTTTTTAATGTATCTTGTGGAATAACTTAATTGATCTTCCCCTGGGGCTCAGTACTGGGGCCTGTGCTTTTTAATATCTTTGTTAACTATCTATATGAGGGGATCGAGTGCACCCTCAGTAAGTTTGCAGATGACGCCAAGCTGGGCAGGAGTGTCGATCTGCTGGAGGGTTGGGAGGCTCTACAGAGGGATCAAGACAGGCTGGATGAATGGGCCGAGGCTACTTGTATTAACAGGCCAAGTGCCAGGTCCTGTGCTTGTGTCACAACAACCCTGTGGAAGTCTACAGACTTGGGGATGTGTGGTTGGAAGACTGCACATCAGAAAAGGACCTGGAGATGTTCGTTGATAGGTGGCTGAATATGAGCCAGCAGGAGGCCAAGAAGGCCAGTGGCATCCTGGCTTTTATTAGTAATAGCGTGGCCAGCAGG
>NW_009730127.1:266-33141 GCF_000703405.1 Apaloderma vittatum | reverse complement strand
TGATTGCTCCCCTGTTCTCGGCACTGGTGAGGCCACACTTTGAGTATTGTGTTCAGTTCTGAGCCCCTCACTACAAGAAGGACATTGAGGTGCTGGAACTTGTCCAGAAGAGGGCAGTGAGGCTTAGGAAGGGTCTGGAACACCAGTCCTATGAGGAGCAGCTGAAGCAACTGGGATTGTTTAGCTTGGAGAAAAGGGAGACTTTCTTGCTCTCTCCAACTGCCTGAAAGGGGGTTGGAGGGAGGAGGGGGCCAGCCTTTTTTTCCCTAGGAACAAGCGAGAGGAAATGGCTGCGAGGCTGGATATTAGGGAAAAGTTCTTCACTGAAGGGGTCATTGGAACAGGCTGCCCAGGGCAGTGGTGGAATCACCATCCTTGAAGGGGTTTAAACAATGTGTTGTTCTGGAGCTCTGGTGATGTGGTTTAGTGGTGACGTGGCAGTGCTGGGTTAATGGTTGGACTCAGTGAACCTTAAAGGTCTGTACCAGCCAAAAAGATTCTGGATTTCAGGATAATTTATTGAGTTTTGCTATACTGTAATATATAATGTCTTTTTTTGGTGGTAGAATAGCATCTTAGAGTGAGAACACTTCAATTAAGATCAGGGTAACTGTTATTTTAACCATTAATGGGAAGATAAGCATCATGTTGTTCCCCACTTGACAGATGTACTTGACAGATGGTTGTGTCTATTGTGACAAGTCTAAACTTTGAACTGATCAAGAGAAATTAGTCAAGAGGTGCTCCCACCATCACCCTTGTTCACAGGAGACATCTGAGAGGATAAAACTGAAGTCCCAGTAGAGGAGGTGGTAAAATAGATTTCTGAGAGCTGATGTAGTCACCCAGAAGGGGAAAGGAACTTAGGGACAAAGTAGCTCTGCCTTGTGCTTGTTGCTCCACCAGAAGACAGGAAGGGGCCAAATATACCTCAAAAGTGGGGGCAGAAAAGGGAGGATGTGTTAACTGTGCAACTATTCACTAAGTCCAGTACCCATAACTGATCATTGAAAAATACTTTTAAAGAATAAAAAAAAGAAATAAAATTCATATCAAAGGGATGTTATATGAATCTGAATGTCTCAAAAATATTAGAGGCTTTTTTAAAGTAAATAACTAATATTTGAACAAGAAAGATTTGTTTAATAGTCTAATAAGATTTTATAATAGTCCTATTTTTCTTCTACAGCTGCTTTGTGTGTTTCATTACTGGTACAGGAGTCTGGTTGCTAAACAATTGCAATGGTTTAAAAAGGGATTATGAAATTTATTGAAGAAAAGTACATCTAGACTTTTAAGCACAAAGCTGCCACTCTTCTCTTAGAACCTACTGAACCATGAGTTACTGTAATATGTCAGTGCAGAAAAACTGTAGGACAAAAATTGTTGGGCAAAGATTTACTTTACCATAGTAGTTTTTATCAGATACCTATTCCCCTCCAGTCCTGGAGAAAAGACATTGATGGAACCCTCTGTCAGCATCAGTATGGTTAATTGTACAAACATTTGGAGAGTATAAAACTGCAAAAGCCTCTGCAAAGCATCTACCACTGGCCAGTGCTCCCTGTGGCTACGTAATTTAATTTTTTTTTAATGCAAAATGATAAATGCACCAAATTAGGTATTAAGTTAAATATTATAGTTGTTCTCTGAGTAGATTACTATTGAATGTTTACTCTCCTATAACTAAAAATACTTAATTTAAAACCATTCCAGTAGTACGAAAAATATATCAGAGAGTATATGATTCTGTTTGGAAGCAGATGTACCAAAGTACACTCGAATGCTCCTGAAATGCTTCAACATACACTTTCTCAACGTTCTGAATAGAATTCCCTTCAAATTTTATCTCGTGTTGTTTTATATATATTGTTTTTGTTAAGTGATGGATTCAATGAATGAACATGATATTGGGTGCTGAACTTTCTCATTGCTTTCAAAATCTCATTTCTTTCAGCAGATAGATATGGATACGATCTTCTATGGGAATATGACACACACCTCTCCTCAGTTATTTGTTTCTTTGTTGCATCTTACAGCACACATCTTTTCTCTTAAGCCTAGCTCAAAACTTAGCATCTAAATAAAACGTTAATGGAATTGAAGTGCAGGAGAATAATTCTGAGAATGTCGAGGGGTGAGTTACAGTCCCTGGAAGTTCAACTTTTTTCCCTGGTGAAGTGCTGGCACTTTCACTGCTGCGCAAGCGCGGAAATGCTTCAGTCCCAACTAAGCTGAATGTCTCTAAGCTGCATGTACCTGGTGCCAGAGACAGGGTGCAGATTCTGCAGCTTAGTCCGCTGAGAAAATGATCTAGCAGGTATATTGAGCACATGTCTAACCTATACTGAAAGTGCTGCAAAGCTAGGGCTGCTCTAATTGTTGTGAGTGGTGGTTGTACCTGTTTATTTGTAAGTGCATCTGTCCAGGGAACTGAAAACCAGGATCTTAGGTCTGCTTTGGGTAGAGGGAATCACAGCCAGATCTTTAGCTTTTCAGTGGTGTCCCCTAAATTTCCATTCTTCTATGAGAGTTACTGTTTTATACGAAGTGATCGGTGAATATAAAATGTACTTCTGAAAGCCAAGGCCAAATTCAGGACTTTGTCTTTCCAAATGATTCCTAGAAGCGGGGACTTAGAGACAGGATCCTGCTACTATCCACTTCTTGCGTCCCTAAATATCCTCTTCTTGCTGACCCAAATATCCTCTTCTTGCAGTGGCCAAGCATTAATGTGTGCTCCTGTCCAGTTTGGCTGAAAGCTGACGGATGACATGCTCTTTTACCTGTTGAGTAGCCTACAGTAGCATATAGTATAGTGAATAGTAACTTTACACCCATTCCTCCAACTTAAAAGCATGTGTCACAAAGTGAAACAATTCAGGGGAAAGCTGATAATCATGGTCTGTCAGTATCAAGTAGGAGGCTTTTGCCCAGCACACAACCTTTAGGAAGAGGTGGTATTTTGCGCCATTTAATCTCACTTAATTTAGGTGCAATTTTGATCCTCTGCCCTTTTCAGTGTACTAACAGAGGCTGATATAACTATATTCAGAATAGAGAGGTGGGTTTTTTTGTTGTGTTTTGTTGATTTTTTTTTTTAAAAAACAATCACAAAATCAAAAAAATTAAACACAAACCCAAGGGAAGCCCAAATGTCAAGACACAATATACATGTATTTACCTTTTTGTTAACCTCTAGAATTAATATGTCTGTGCTTGCATGATAGGTAAAACTCTTTAACTTGAGTGTCTTTGCATCATGATTCTACTTACAGGGCTGGCTCAGAAAGCCTTTGTCAGGATACTTTGCTTCTAAAAAGGCAGACTTGTTAAGTCTGCTTTGACACGTAGGTATCTTGGCTCCCCTTGTGAACTTGATCAAGGGACCGTCTTAATACCTATGCTGAAAATCAACACGTTTTCATCCTCTTCTGCAGTTCTACAGTATTCCTAAGCCTTGTCCATAAGGAATGTAACTTAAGCTGTGGAAGTTTTAGGACTAATTGCATTGAAAATGTCATATAGTATGAAGAAGATTTGAAGACATGTTTTAAATCGATTTATAATTACATATGGGGATTCTTTGCTTCCACAGTCCTGAATAGACAGGAGAAGAATGACGGCATGCATGAGAGTATTGATTTTATATAACTAGACTATTAAATGATAGCAAAAAATGCATCATCGGTAGATACTGCTGAGGATGGTGTCATGTTCATCTGTCACTCTGGAAGGAAAAGAAGTTTTAGGCTAATACCTCAGCTTTTGATATAGATTTTATGGACTTTTTTTGCTTTTATAATTGGATTAGAATTGTGGCATTCATAACCTTTTTAGTAACTACTCATTCAAGTATTGACACATGTATGTATTTTATTAGTATCACCCTTGTTGTGCAAGGCCTTGTGCTGCAAACAGATGGATATCTGGCTCCCTAGATGTCTATCAGTGACTGCAAATTTCAAGAAAACATATGATTTATAATAATATTGATTTTCACTTTTTTTTTCTCTTTACTTGAATTTAGCAGCATCTGTTCAGATTGACAGCACTGGCTATTAAAACCCTCTGCTTGGGTTCACATGGAAATATGGTTCAAACAGTCTCTCTGTAGAACACTTAAATCACATCAGCCCCACTGCAAGATCCTTTATGACAGTTTGCTGGAGTTAGGAGGAATCATGTTACCTATAATAGTTTCATCCAGTAAGAAATGGAGAACTTTGCTTAATAAAGCTGCTTTTAAATTTGTGTTGAGTAGTATCATTATTGCATAAGAGGTTGAAAAAAAATGTTGTGGTACTGTGAGGTACTGGTTTATTTTTTCAGAACTTTTTAAGTTGTCCTAACTGGGAGAAAAAAATACTTTAAGGTAGGTGTTTATATTATGCACAGATTTTTTAAATCCATTTTTTCTACTTTAAATATCTAATACCCATTTTTTTACTATCTGTTTTTTACTATTTTTAAAATATCTAATATCCTTTTTTTTACTTTAAATATCTAATAAAGGCAATATGTCTTAGAACCATTTTTATAGCAATTTCTAAATCTCTCTAATTTAGAGATTTAGAAATTCATTATTAGCAATTAGGAATTAATAGTATTATGTGGCTACAAAACACATTGTAACTGGAGAGCAGATACATTATCATATTTCATCTGCAAATTCAGAGACACTCTGAGTTTTTGTGTAGATACAGTATGGATTTGAGTTGCTAAAGAGGCAATTCTGAACAGCAAATGCAAACTTTTTATCCAAAATGCATTAACTAATATGAGGATAATGTTGTTCCAAAGATGGCCTTTATGATCCCGGAGTAATTTAATACATATGCACAAGATGTAATATTTTGATGATTATTTTTTTTTTAAATTTTTTTTTGATGTGTGGAAAACCACATAGCTGTCCTGTAGCGTTCTGAGAGATGCAATTTGAGGCATCTTATTCCTCACAACACTGCTGGGAGTTCTATGCGAGAAGGTGATAAAACACCTTCCTAATGCAGAGAAGTAGGTGGTTTCTAAACACAATGTATTAAGGCCTGTTTCTGTACTTGACTCTTAAGATGTGTCTCAAGTGGTAGTATTGGTGTAGACAAGGATAATAATCTAACTCTTAGTGTTTGTATTTGTGGAAAAAGCAAATTGGAAATTATGTACAATGCCAACAATACGAAAGTGTTACAAAGTGTCATAGAAACAACAATTTTTATTCTTATTTTAAATAAAACGTACTTCCCAACCATATTTTTTTCCTGTATGTTTTGCTCACAATATTTGAGCTCAGGTGGGGAAATGATATCCATGTGAACAGTGTTATTAACATCAAGGTTTGTGGCTAATTATGCTGCAGAATAACTGAACAGTAGCACAGACTCGTGTTCTCAGGGAGTTTCATTAGATGTAGGAAGTTCTTTCTGATTTTCCTCCTTCCACTCCATCCTCTGCCTTTTCCAGTGGCCTCTTTTTTCTTTTTTTTTGGTTGTTTGGTTGTGTATTTTGTCAGCCTTTAAGCCCTAAATATCTCTTCCCTTGGATATAAATTGTAACTTTACCCATGTGAGCAGATTTTTAATTCAGTGAGAACTACCTGTGATTTTAGGACTGCACATCACCCTTACCCTCTGGGGCAGGGATTAATTCTCGTCTGTGGCAGTGCAGGGCATGTCATCAGCACTCTAAACAATCAGTTTTAATTATACATAATAAATATACATCACAATATATGTAGACATAGAATATCATGTTTAGCTTTATCAGTGTACAGAAAAATAAAAATTCATTTATTTATTTATTTTTAAAAGACACAGCTGCTTTCTCCCTTGTGCTTAAGTACCTCAAAACAGGGAAAATGATCTTGTGTTAACCTTTCCGAAGTATTTTCTTTTGGAACCAAGACCAGGTGGGAGAAAGATCATTCCATATATATGCTTTTTGAGGAGATATACATGATGGAAAATACACGGTTATAAGTGAAAACAGCTATTTCAGCCTGACCTTTAAAATTCATCCCCAGCTGATGCTCCGTGAATAGCTCTAGTGGTTTTTGCTTTGACTGGTGTTGTTTTAACCTAATGCCTGGAACGCCAAGGCTCTCCGCAGTCCGTGTGATCATTATGGCTGATGGATGCCTGATAATACAGGCTTTGGATGGAAATATGCTGGCAGAAGTTATGTTGGTGATGGTTGTATGGTATCTGTTGGCAGTGGTTGAGAATCAGTTTGTGGTTGTTTAGAGGGGAGAGCAGAGCTTGTTCATTTGAGAAAAGTGGATGAGGTGTGACTGTATGTGTCCTTTTTTGGGGGGTGGTTTTTCTAAGGCTTTGCAAGCATCTTTGGATGAACAACTGTCTATCCATGCTGCATGCAAAACAGAAATGACCTTTCACAGAAATCAAAAGTAGGCTCTCTCCAGAATAATCTTTATATCATAAAAAATGCTGCTTTTTTTTTTCTTTTTTTTTTTTTTAACAAGTCAGGTAGTCAAGAAATGGATCCTTTCTGGATCATTGTGTTGTCTTCCCTGCTCTGCCCTCCTTGATGCAGTGTGTGTGATCATGTGTAAGTCAACACCGTGAACTCAGAGCTGCTGCCTTGGGACCATGACGATACGAACTCACTTGTATTTCAGACAGCGTGTGGTGACAGTGGGAGTGAACACCACCGGGGTGATCTGACCTCCCCTTCCTGGTGGCACTCCAAAATTACACAGCAGACTTGGCAGCATTGGTTGAAGCAACTTGGCCTGATCATTTAGGTAATTTATGTGATTTTTTAAAAAATTTTTTTTTCCTAAATTTATTCTCAAATTGCAGAAGGTTGCAGCAGGAGGCAGATGCGGAGTTCGACACCAGATGCTGCCTGCTACAAAGGAGGCTAGAAGGGAGTTTGAGGACACTAGATGGGGATAAAAAGAAAAATAAGCTGCAAGTCCATTTTGAACTTTTGAAGCCATAATCCACCTCTATCATAGGTTTTTGTGGTGTTTAGAAACCCATGTCAGGGCAGTTTTTTCAGCTTCAAATACTTATGATGGCATAAGGTTAAACTTAAAAAAAGTTTAAAAAATGGTGTGAAGCTGTAGGAACTCTAGTAGCAGAAAAAAGTTGAAGCCACAGGGGTGAACAACAGCTGACATATCAAAGTGTAAAGTATGTTTTATCTCGGTGCTCAGTCCTTTTGTAAGATATTAATGGTTTATTTGAAATGCAAATGAGAAAGGAGGAAATGTTATTGCAAAGCCATATTCCACATCAAACTTTGATGTCTGATTATTCAGAAAGAGCTTCTAAAATTTTTCTGTAGTTTTTAAAATCAGCTCAGCATAGTCTTAAAGGGCCTACATTTAAGATAAAAGACTTGGTAAGCAAACAGCAGTTGCTGCTTTAAGTGCAATTTCCTATTCTCCTGCTTCACGCTTTGGAGAATCATTAAGTCTCCTTTGTTTAAGTAGAGTGGAAGGAGAGGGCAGGAGGTGAGTAAAGACTTTGTGGTTATTTTCGCAGAGACTGTTTTATACAACCCTTTTGTACCACCTGGCTGGGAATCAATAGTACTTTATTGGAAAACAAACAAGCAAAATGAAAACCCAGGAAAGCTCCTGAGCACAGCTGCTGGCGTGGCCATTGGGGAATGAAACATTCCTGCAACTTCAAGCATTTGCACAAAAGGGCAGCAATGCTGTTGGAGTCTTACACTAAATTTGACTCCCTTTTTAGAACCTTTCTAAGTTGGTGTTGTTTTCGGTTTTGTTTGGTTTTCATTGTTTGGTTTTCATTCAGGTTTAATTTTGAGGGGCGAGGTTTGTGGTGTTTTCTCTTGTGGTGTGGGGGTTTTTTTGGGTTTTTTATCAGAAAGCATAGCCTACTATTTTTGTTGAATATAAATCACATATTCTCATATGTGCTGTAGCAATACAGTAACTCGTACTAGGAAAGGCTTTCCATTTTTTTCCATCTCTTTTTCATTATTTTTATTCAACTCTGTGGTCTTGCTCCCTTCCCTCTTTTATTCCTTCACTTCCATCCCCAACTCTTACTTCTTTACGATGGAGTAAATGGCAACCAAATTGCAAAGAACTGCAGAGGTATTGTTAAATGACAGTTTCTCAGAGAAGCTGTTGATCTTTGGTTTGCACTTTGAGTGTCTTATCTGTGTGCCTTCCTGCATTCAGAGTGTTGCTGACTCCACAAACTAGCAAAGAATTCAAGTCTAATTCAAGCCGGAAATTGTCAAACTGAAACAGAAGTCTTTTTCTTAAGGAAATAAAAAAATATTTGAACAATTCATCAAAAAAATAACAAAGGTATCATAATTTGTGAATGGAACAATATTGATTTTGAAATGTTGTCATCAAAATAAATATTGTTGACACATTCTGCTAATGTTTTTTGTTGGTTTAGTAATGATCGGTTTGCAAAACACTGAGGCCTCGGAAGAAAGTCCACTAAAATTATTACTGCGATTTTTGTCTTTCATATGACTTTTTTGTTACTTCAATTTTTGTGTTTTCAGAAATAAAAATGGATGGAACTGTAAAAACTAAAGATGGTTAGCTTTTTTGGTAGGGTATCTCAGACCAAAGGTGTGAATATCAACATCTCAATTATAACTGGTGGAAGAAACTGCACTTTTGGGATGCAGTTCAATTCACAGAATGGATGTCTGAATTGGTACCTTCAAAGTGCTTATTTTTATTCATTGCCTAGAGAAGCTTAGATAACTAACTCAAGTCTAGGTATTTATGTAGATGTCTAAATTTAGAAAATAATCCTCTAACCTGACATTCAGTCAAAAATAGACGTTGGCATTGGTATAAACAGCTGAAATCAGGCTTCTATGTATTGTGAAACAGCTGTCAATGAATAAGCAAATATTTAAAAGTTAAAAGAATGGGAGATATAAAAATACTGAGAATACTATGACTATGATTTTAATAAAAACCAAGAAAAGTCAGTGCTGTGCCCTCACCTAGGATATGGTGTTTGGTTCTGATTACCTGCACCAGAAAGGTACACTGGAGAATTAGAGTTGAGAGAGAAGAAGATAATTACAAGGATATGGAGAAAATGTTCTCATATTAAAAGGCATTATAAAGACTAAATAGTTCTATTTAGGGAGAGATTAATAAGAGGGGAACAGTAAAACTGGTGGAAGTAATGATTACAGTAAAGAAAAGCAGGATGGGAATTTGTATTTTATTTTTAAAGCTTGAATGGAAGAACAAGGAAACACTGATTGAAACTGGAAGGAGGAAGTTGAAAATTGATGGAAGAAAAGACTTTATTTACACATTGTGCAGTTTAACCCATGGCAGTCATTTCCTGAAGATGACATTGAGGCTAGTGTTCTACCAGCCTTGAAAAAAGGCACTGGAAATAAATAACTAAATATATATATGTGTGTGTGTGTGTATGGGAACAAGCAAAAAAATTACAGCAATGACAATATGCCAAATTCCCCCTCAAAAAATCAGAGAAGCTGTCAGTGTTTTTAAAGCAATTTCAATGCTCCTAGAGCAGTCTGACTTTGGGATGATTTCAGATTTCACTATTTCTGAGCCAAGTAGAAAGTAAATGGTTTTGAAGAATTTTTTCAGTGGTTAATTTGTTTATGCAAAATAAATGTACTGTTTGAAGCCATCAGATGCGATATTACTTGTTTATCATCTGCTCTCTTTATTCAACTTTATGCAAAAACCGTTGTGGCTCTCTATCAGAATGAAGGCATATTTTTGTTTGTGATATATTAAGGGCAAAATAGCAGCAATATTTCAAAAAGAGTGGGCTAAATCAGTTCCAGTATATTGTCTGGCTGGGAGATGAGCTCAAAGGAATCTCAAAGCAATTCAAGCAGGTTGCAGCCTTAAAATGCTAATTGGGTTTGTCTGCAATGTTATTGATAGAGCCTCTAAGGAAGAAAATGGGAATTCATTATTCTTTATATGAGTAACCGAAGGAAGAGGAAGTGAATTAAAGGGAGATGTACTGCTTCTTCCTAAAGTCTAGATTTATCAAACCAACTTTGCTCGTTTCAATCTTGTGTCTAGTGGTCAATGTCATGTTTCAGTTTTGGTCTGTTTCAAGGTCATTAAATATCTGGTGCAAATATTGGTGATTTGTGTTTGGAGGTTTGTTTGTTTGTTTGTTTTTAACTTGAGCAGCTAGCAAAAATGCGATCTCTTGTTGGTTGCTCCAGCTGTCAGATGAAATGTAGCAATGCAGTCCATTTCTCTATCTGCTTTGGTCTATTCCCCAAAGTTTATATGAAATCCTGTTTCTCTGGGTTAAGGAGAACTAAGTTTTCTGAAAGCCTCAACATTGTTTTAACCAGGACCTGCCATCAAGGTGGTCTCTCAAGTGCCTTTTTGGGTCAAGGAGATCTGGAATTTCTGTCTCTGTCTCATTGCCCCTTCCTCTTGGTGGCATCATGTTGTGCTGCACAATTCCCTGATTCTCCGCTCAAGCTGTGATGGGGTTTGGGCTGCGTGGGATTGGTGTGAGAAGGCAACATAGCAGTCATTTTGTGGTCAATGGAGGGGACGAAGTACAAGGAGACCACCTACAGAAGGGTACGACAAATATGCATGAGGTAGCACACGGATTAGAGGTGGTGGGAAGCCACAGAAAAGGAGCTACTTGGAACTAAAGCTTGAGGGGTTTTGCTTCCTAATCTGGAATGGTATTCTGGCTCTGTGCACTTCTCTCCCCTTATTCAGTTCAGTTTCCTGTGGGTTCAACCCTTAATGTTGTTATTATCAGAAAATTTCCATGAAGCTGCTGCTGCTGTGAGTGTCAAATTGGGTTACAATGTGACTTGGAATGAGCAAGGAGGAGTTTAAAACGGGGAGTGATGGGCCTGTATTCATTAGTGCTTACCAGCTGCTCTGTTTTGATATGAAGGATATGAAAGCACCATCAGATCAGGAGATTAAACAAGGTTTATGGCTGCTTTCTATTACTTTCAAAGAGACTGCTGTACTGTACTGGTGAATCCTTGTAATTTTGAGGCTGGTTTGGAAAAGAAATGCCATTCATCTTTTAGATTTATTTTATTAAACCCCAGGAAAATGGATGTCATTGAGAGGACTGTTTTTCACAGACTTGCAGTGAAAACTGGAGAGCAACTGTAAAGATTGTGCTGGATACTGTGTGTATGTAGTGCAGGTAATTTTGTCCCAGACACCTTAGGAACCATTTGCTGAATTGTTTTGGTTTTTCTCCCTCCAATTTTAATGATGATCTTTCTGCTCTTTTTTTTTCTTATTAGGCAGATTTAAAACAAAGAACTTGCAAACTGCCAGATATTCAATAATGAAGTGTGCTAATTGTTTTAGCACTCTTTTTTTTGTTGTGGTATTGGAATAAATGATATAATTCTGCTCTCTTAAACCAACTCAAAAAAGCATTTCTATGTTCGGCACAAAATTTAGTGTCTTTCACCAAAGCACTGAGGACTATAATCCACGTGCATTTCTTGGCATTCTCTCTTAATTTTAAATTTTAAATGGAAGAACAACAATTAAAGTTGTAGTACAGAATTTTTCGCCTGACTCTGGTTTCCCACTTGTCAGAGCCCCTCTCTGTTGCTTTTATAGGGGATCTCCAGCCATTTTGGCTGTTTTTATTGATATGTCTTCATACTGTTGATATAGGTATAATGACAAGGCAAAACAATGCAGCACAATAGCTCTTTATGTCTCCTGAACCTGTCTTAGGGCCTTATGTTAAATCTCTTAGTTGCTTTTAGGATATGGGTACAAAGTAAATAAGGCTCGGGTTTACAAGAGTCCTGAAGAGTCCTTGTTTCTTAGGACTTCTATGGGATATAGCACTCACCATCTCCCCTGAAAATGAGTCCTTGTGTTTCCAGGTCTTGATGCAAATGTGTAAGAGTAGTCAGAGCTTCTGCTTGGAATATTTTAACCTTGTTGCTGCTAGATGTGTAATTTCTAAAGTAGTAATAATTTCCTCTAAACTATTCCTCATTACAAAAGTACATATTTAATGTACTTTTGTGTCTTACACTCCATTATGAAGTATGATATCTACATCATTATTAAGTGAAGAGTGAACATAATGTAAGTAAACAAAATGCAAAAATTGTAAATATTTCTGCATGCAGGTTTGAAGTGATGGAAATTTAAATATTATCACTACATAAGACATTACATTTACTTAGTAGCTGTCAAATGATGGAGTGGACGCATATTTAAAATGAGCATAGTTTGAAATCTGCAAGCATGGAACATAGACAGCTAGATGCATTGCAGGTCTTTGTATTCTGTTTTTTGGTTTTTTTTTTGAATGTGTGTTTAGATGAAGGAGGTAGAGAGAGTTTGTAGGATTTTATTCTGTGTGAAACCCAAACTCTGAAACTAATGAGGATACTTGGCAAAGTTTTTCGATGCATACACTTTAGTGTATGCATGTGTTAATCCTAGCAAATCTATTCTGCCTAATAGGCAGCTTTATGTCTGTGGAAGAACAAATGTTTAAGAATGAAGATTTAGGACACATGCATTTAGAATAGAGGTGAGTTAGAGCAAAATAAAGGAGTGACCCCGTGTAATAACCTGTGCTTTGCTTAGAGAGAAGCATGTCGTGGCAAATGTTAAGAATTAGGAGATGATGAGTAGCATAGTTATATTAAATTGTTAGTGCTCCTCTGTGTATCGTAGTGACTGTCAGGACACAGAGCATGTCCACTTGGGCTGTTGAGCCACTGAAGCATCTGCCTGTCTTATTCAAATTATGCTTCTTGTTAATTGTTGTTGAATCGAACCCTGACATAGAGTTTATCAGAGTGTTTCTTGGACCGTCTGTATGCCTGCTTCATGACTATGTTTAAGTATTATTTTGGTGCCAGTTTGACTTTGATCATATTTGCAGAGCACCCGAAGTGGTCACAGTCAGTGCAGAGAAAAACAGGAAAAAATGTCACTGTGGCTTTTGAGGTGAAAATGGGAGCAATAAAAAGTGTGATGCAGAATGAAGGTTGATTTCCAAATATCTGGATTTAAGTCTTTTTCTTTTCATACACTATTTTGAAACATAAGTGTTGTTGATATAAATTTGATGAGAAAACAACATATCTACGTATCTTCTTAGTAACTCATACACTCCGATGATGCAAACTGAATCGAAGTCAGGGGAATGGCTTGGGAATGGGAATATAATAAAAAAATTTGCTTTCTTCAATGACTGAGTCTTGAGAATGAGCAAGAAAAGTCATAGATATGTTCTTTGTGGCAGTAATGAAAACTTCAAAATTATTCTTTACTCTTTTTGAGATGGTGACCAAAGTTTTTCTTTATTGCCTTTGTCTTTGCCTGCAAGGAAGATGATTCTTTTTTCAGTGCTTTCCAAAGGGAGATACTACAAGCTGTCAATATTAGGGTCATTAAATTAAATTATGATAGTGTTTCAAAGCATTCAAAATTAGCCACACAGGCTTAAAATGTCTATCTGCTCTCCATTGTGAACCGTATACTGCCATTAATTGGATGGCCTTTGAGAATATTTCCGGCCATCTGGATGTCTACAAAAATGGTGGGAAGAGCTTTATCTCTTCTGATTAAAAAAATAGGGGAAAAAAAAAGGCAATCTTGACTTTAATATCAATTAGGGCTTTAACATCTGTTACTAGAGCTAATGGTTCATAAACATCAGAAATCTCAACATCAAATGTTAAAGTTTGGAATGTATCTGGCTTATTGTTGGCAGTTATAAATATTATGAATCTAGCTAGATCTGATTATCTAGTGTTTCTGTCTAGTCAGTGGACAGAGTGGACGGAGGATGATTTGTTCTGTCCTAAAATAGATGTCTAACATAACTAGCAGAAGTTGCCCTTTCAAGGTGCCATCTCTCTCCCACAACACCAGAAACTACATGTTTGTCTTTAGATCACTACAGTGAAATCAGATTAATTCCAATCTAAGTAAAAAATTGCAACTCATTTAAAAAAAATGAAAAGGAGGCATAAAGGTAGTGTTAAGTGGTGATGGATATCTCATAGAAGGTACGAGTCAACTGGCATACCTGGGAATCTTTTAAATCAGGCTGGCTTTGGAATCAGTGCTCTATAGGGAAGAGGCAGGAGGAAAGGATGTTTGGAAATAGTTAAATAAGATGTGTCATTATAACTGGAATGCTATACTCTTATGTTTGTTTGCTTTCAAGTATCCTACTTAGGTCTGAACCCCAAAGAGAGCTGTGCAGTAGGTATTTTCTTGGCTGTTTTAGTACATCCACTTTTTAGACTGAGTTTTTTTACAGCTACTCAAGCATAGATGCTGATGATTCTATGTTCTAAGAGTAATTACCATTTTCTCACTTTAATAGAACTTTTTCCTAAAGAAATTAGGAGCACTCGTGTCTCCATGCTTCATTCCCAGTGATTTAGCATATCCCCAGTGTATTTGAATTGCTCATTAATCAGGTGCTACCTAGATTAGAAGGGAAAAAGGTAATCTACCATGCAACATGACCCAGTACTTGCTTAAAAATGAACTAAATGCATTCCAAAACATAACGAATAACATGGGCTTGTCCCATGGGCTTTCCACTGAAAATTTGCAGCGCTTATAAATGTCATCTCTGTGTCCACATGCAGTTTGTACATGTGCTGTTTTGTATAATGAGGTGTCTTGTCAGACTTGGAGAAAGTTGGGTTAATCTTCTAGGGACAAACCACAGGCTTCCCCCCCCAATATGATGCTGTATATGGAGAAACAAATAGTTCGATAGCGATTCCAGAATTAGATCGGGCTCCCTCCTGCATTGATCTGTTTAGGATTTCATGAAGTTTTAAGGCCACGTGAATAGAACTGGAGGCTCTGGTTAAGGTTTATAAAGAGATTAAGAGACCAAAGGAAGAGAGAGACAGACTTCTTGCAGAATTTGCATAAATGCTTAAACAATTTGGTGATTAAAACCAAAGTTTAGCTAAACTATTGTGGACACTGCTGCAGTTCATTCTATGCACATAATTATATTTGAGTGCTTTCAGTATCTTCATAAATCTGACTACAAGGAGCTGAAACATCCAGTAGATGTATACTTTGGGGGATTATTTGGGTTTTTTAATTATTCTCATTTACACTCCATAGCTACATGCAGATTGCTGGAAATGCTCAGAAATGAATGCGTGCTAGCAGAGGAGCCAAGACTCAGTTCCCTCGACTGGCTCACTTGCATTAGAGTTTTAAATTTTTACAGTATGGTTCATAGTCATTAAACTTTATATCACACAAGCCACAGGAGGAGAGACACAGTCCTTACATGACGACCTGCAACATAGCAGAAAAACAAAAGCACAAATCAATTATAATTACCATAGCTTTTGTGTGCTGACCTTAGTGATAGTAACTTAGTAGTAAGATAGTACAGACCTGAAATGCCCTCTTGTCATCTGTTTAGCATAAAAAACATCTGTAGGTTCTGTGCCTGTTTTGATTTTAAACCTGGCTAGAAGAATAGCACTGAACTTCATTTTTGTTCTTTTGTATTATTGCCCAGTGTTGCTCCTAATTTTTCAGATATTTCCTTTCATCTTCTCTCTCTTACAGAGCAGGTAAGTGCTGTGATGTTTAAGGTTAAGCCATCATGTTGGAGAGTGTTCAAATTTGGTGAAAAGACTTCACTCATTTCCAGTAATGAGAGAAAGTGAATTGATAGTTTTGATTCTTGAAACTGCTATATGTGTATACCACAAAGGCTAAAAATTACTCCTTGGTCTTATGAATTTTAAGTATTATAAAGCAGTGCTTTTCTTCCTAGTGAAGTTCTAATATCAACATGCTATTGCAATGTTAAAAGCACATGTTTTTTCTGTAGAAAGCCTAACAGATGGGTATATTTTCAATCTTTTTATTCACAAAGGTGTTCAATAATTCATATGCTACTTTGCATCCCACTGTAAAGCTGCTCAGTGAGCAAATTAAAGTTTAAGAAGGCTATTGGGTTTGTGGAACAGAATTCTGTTCAGCGTTTTAGTTCTTTTATCTCAAGCCTCTCTTTTTCTCCCATCTGTCCTTACTGCTGCTGCTTCTCTTATGTGGTGCCCACACCTTTCACACTATCAGCTTCTGTCCTCTGCTACTAATCCTCTTTTCTGTCTACAGAATTTCCATTCCTGTAAAAATATCCTAACCTTCCACAGCATACTCATAGTTTTTACATTGTATTTGGACTCATGAATTTACATAAGGAAATAGCAAATTTGCAACCTCTACAATGGAGATAGAAGTAAAATCCTCATTCTTCACCTAGAATATTGGCAGATATTTCCTATTGACCCATCTGCTGAGTAGCTGGACATTCAGCTCTGTATTCTCTTTTTAGAAACAGTGGTTCTTTCCTGCTTGTAGCTTTAAGCAAAATTTCTTTTACCCTGTTTACACAAATGTCCAGCATGAAATACTACCACGAGAGTCAAAAAGGTAAATGATTAATTTATTTCTGTATTATTTATTTTCTGTTCTGCAGTTTGATAAATTGACTCTCAAGAATTCACAATGAAGGAATTAAATGTCTTGGAAGGCTCTGCTGACCTCAGAATTAATGAAGTAAATACTATCGATTTTACTGGGGATAGTGCCATGTGATTTAACAAACAAATTACTTTGTTATATGCATGATCTGAGGACCGTGCGAAGATCTGAAAGGCATCTAGAAAAATTCAAGTTGGTAGTTTCTTTCTCAAATCAGGGTAGCTAGTGGTATCCACTGCATTCGCCCGTGAAATTTTTCTCCCAACTCCATACATGGCAAGGAAGGAGAAGGAGTCATTCTGCTGCAGCCAATATTTCACTGTGTTGAAATGTTAATAAGTGTGACTTAATTTTGGTTAAACTATGAAAATCAGGATGGTTCTATTTGTGGATAATTTGATTCTAAAATGTATGCACTTGCTAATGATAATTCCTTTTAAATATGTTAAACACACACGAGGCACTCTATCTCCACCCGCTCCGAGATAATTTCAGTAAGGTGCCATTGATATTCTGTCAGGTTTTACTAGTAATCAATAGAAAAGGTTGGCAGCAACGTCATTTATATTAGCGCATGTTTTTGCTTTGGCTTTCCATTTATTGGGGGACAAATAGCTCACATTTTGATTTAAAAAACATAAATTGTTGATAGGTTCTCATGACTGACAGTGAGAAGACAAGAGAAGTCTTGTTAGACTGGTGTTACTAGTTAGAATTTTTTAAGGGTGCAATAGTTAGTTGGCTTTGTTTTTTGGTTTTTCTTAAGACATTTGTAAAGGAGTGTCAGCTGGTTGGAACTGGGAGCAGACGTCTTGGCAGTCATTGAAGGGTGAAAGTTGAGCTAAAGGTAGTTAAAAGTCTTGAAAGTGAAGCCAGGAATGCTGTAGTTCACAGGGACAAGAAAAGAGGAGCCAGAGAAGGGAGCGAAGAGGAGGATAAGAAAATTTGTTTAGATAAGTATCAATGGGAGAAGACTGTGTTTGCAAGAGCCAGGAAAAAGGAATATGCAGTAGTAGTTCGACAATGTAGTATACTGAACAAGACTAATAATATGAAAAGGAAATCATATCTTAGATTTGACACGGAACGATTGCAAAATGTAGATGCCTCAGTGGAAAGTTGGGTCTGAACCAGGATAGACCTGTGCCATCTCCTAATCCAGAAGCTCTCAAATTGCTGAATTTTGAGTTTTGTTCAATAAAGCATATATTTTTAACAGATAACTTGTTTCTTAAGAGAGAGTTCAGTTGCTTTAAGCATGTAAACAATTGGGATGTGTAATAAATTAATGAGATGAATTTAAAGTTGATTCAAGTTAAAAGAGTTCAATTTCTCATGAAGATTGATTTTCAGATGGGTCAACTACTGGAACAAGAGATTAGGGCAAGGTTTTACCACAAAGATAATTCCAGATAGTTCGCAGTTTTAAAAATGGAGCTTCTTATTGATGGTTAAATCAAATGCAGGAACTTAACTCTGTTCGCTTCTTGTCTCTTGGCCTTGCTGACTTGCTTGGGGTCACTCTGTGAGTCAATGGCAGAGCTGGAAATATAACTGAAGAATTATTACTCCCAGTCACAGGCACTAACCACAAGACAGTCGTTCTCCTCATTTCCCTTTTAATGGACTACACTTGCATTTAGCATTCCACACCAGTCAACAGGGAAAAATTATTGGCCATAGTTAGTTAGACAGGCATACTAAAGAGTACCTCAGAGTTTATGGATGAAAACAGCTATAAAAATGCTTAGTTTTATTATTATTATTTATTGTTTGCAAACATGGAAATTCAATAAAAGTTTACAGATAAGGGAGGCTCAGTACAGGACTTAAATTTCCTATTACTTCTTTTCTGTTCCAAAAGCAATATCTGTTACTTAAAATATTTAGCTGTAAGAAGTTCTTGCCAACATATTTTCTGGTACTTATCTTGGAAAAATATATTAAAATATGAAAGATTTCATTGTGAAAAAATGATCTTAAATTAACCAGTTCTCATTCTTAGTTTCTCTTCTTCATCTAGTAATTGTTACTTGGTTCTTTGCTAAGAATATAAAACGAGGCTTAGCAGAGAAATCAGGAGTATCTGTAGTCCTTGTAATCTGTGAAGGGCTTTCTTTCATTGCAAGGTCATTTTCACTAGTCTGAATGCCAGCTCACTTCTCCACACTGTGGTCAGTTCCCAGATTTTTCGGTTAATTTGTCTTCCTCTTGTTGCCAATCAGTATTAGTGAGTGGTGGGAATCAGTTGTATTGTCAGGTACCGTTCAACATGAACAACCTATAAAAATTAATGAATATAATTTTGTTTTGGGGATTCCATTAATTTAAATGTTGAACCTTGTTTGACAGCAAATATTTACACCTTGAATTGAAATAACTGAGAATTGAGATGAAAAGATGAGGTAGTGAAATTTCCGACAGTATGACTGCACAAGCTCAGCAACGATATTGTAAGTGCTGGGCCCTGCGCTTGGGCTCCAACAACCCCCAGCAGAGCTACAGGCTTGGGGAGGAGTGGCTGGAGAGCTGCCAGACAGAGAGGGACCTGGGGATGTTGGTTGACAGCTGGCTGAACATGAGCCAGCAGTGTGCCCAGATGGCCAAGAAGGTCAATGGCATCCTGACCTGTTCCTGTATCAGGAACAGTGTGGCCAACAGGAGTAGGGAGGTGATAATTCCCCTGTACTCAGCACTAGTCAGGCCACACCTTGAGTACTCAGCACTAGTCAGGCCACACCTTGAGTACTGCATCCAGTTTTGGGCCCCTCAGTACAAGAAGGCCATTGAGGTGCTGGAGCGTGTCCAAAGAAGGGTAACAAAGCTGGCAAAGGGTCTAGAGAACAAGTTTTGTAAGGAATGGCTGAGGAAACTGGGGTTGTTTGGAGAATAGGAGGCTGAGAGGAAACCTTATTGCTCTCTACAACTACCTGAAAGGAGGTTGTAGAGAGGTGATTGTTGGTCTCTTCTCCTATGTAACAAGTGATAGGTTAAAAGGAAATGGCCTTAAACTGTAGCAGGGAAGACTTAGATTTGACATGAGGAAAAATATCTTGATGGAAGGGGGGGTTGTTGAGCACTGAAACAGGCTGCCCGGGGAAATGGTGGAGTTGCCATCCCCAGAGGTATTTGAAAGACTTGTAGACATGGTGCTTAGGGACATGGTTTAGTGGTGGACTTGGCAGTATTAGATTAATGGTTGGACTCAATGATTTTAGAGGTCTTTTCCAACCCAAACAATTCTATGATTTTATGTTTTGGCAACTGCTTGGCTTCTGATTGCTAAGGGTCGCTTTCTTCACCCTGGCTCATAACAAACTCTGACTTTTGGACTGACAGGAGAATCATAATTTCTTCTGCAACCAGAAGAGCCTGAAATAACTTGCAATGACTTTGGATCTCCCCAGGCTCCTCTGGGAATAGCAGCAAATGCTGTTTGCTCTGCCATCAGTGTATCTCTCTCTCCTAAGACCCAACAACCTTCAAGCAGTGTCCTCCAGAAAGCCAGGGAGGAGAGGAGGAGGAGGCAGGGTGCCTCAGTCTCGATTGGGCTTGATTATCTTAAAAGTCTTTTCTGACCGAAATGATTCTGTGTCCAGCAATGGGTATTGCACAAGACGAAGGCTCTCTTCACAAAGCCGTAGTCCCCAAACAAAAGCAACAGATGTGCATACCTAGCAGAACCTGGCAGTGGCAGTAGGGTTACAACAGAACCGTGGGGCAGCTAAACACCAGGCAGGGAGCAGTCTTTGTATATCAGCTGCCAATCCCATAAGCGAGCTACAGCGGTGTGCCATGCCGCTCACCATGGAAAGCAGAGAACTTTCAGGACCTGTTCAGCAATGAGGTTTAAGGGCGACACTTCCTCTTGTTAAGAAATTGCAAAGTACTTCCAGGAGGAGACGACCCACCTCCATGCATTCAGGGAGCTACATCTATCTAGTTGCAGCTGGTGAATATTTTTTAACTCAGGTTCTCTAGTACCTTTTTTTTTGTGAAATAAGCATCTGTGAGTAAGCCTAGGGTGGTGAAATGGGGAATTGGTGCTCATAATAGATAAGATCCTGGTGCTGCTAAGAAGGGGTGAATAAATCAGCATAAACAAATAGTCGAGTACTGCCACTGCAGAAAAGAGACAGGTACTTTGGAATGCTGTGCTTAGGGAGGTAAAGCCATATGCAGAAGCAGAACATATGCACGTGTGTCTGATATTGCTACTTATGCTAAAATTGAAAAATGTGAGAAAAATTACAGATTTTTTCAGGAACTACAGTCAAGTACAAATGTATTGGTGTGCTTGGAACTATGTGGAGCTTCTTGTAATTTGTTTCAATTTTAAGGACTCTGTCGCCTTTTTCTGTTTATTCATTTATTACCAAGGATTGAGAGACTAATCAACTTCAGCTGGCCAAGAAACAACAATTTTAAAGCCTCCTGCTCATTGGTCATTTGTATGATTTTATATACATAAGTTTCGTTTATTCTTTAATGCTAAATCCCAGTAGAGTAAGGGGAATAAAGCAAGCAAACAAGTCTCAGAACTTAACACAAACCACAGTCAACAACTAACAGAATCCAATAGCAAATTTCAGGCTTCACTTGACTGCAAATTAATTCTGCATTCTAACTGTGCTCTCTGGTTCATTAACATTCCAGTTTCTTTTGTGTTTTCTGAGCACTACATTTAACTCTAACACATCTCAGTTTATTTCTGCATAACCTCATTCTACCACGACATTCCAGTAGCAGTCACCAAGCTTAGAAAAATGCAGCTCGCTTTTTTTTTTTCTTTTTATACCTCCCCTCTGACGTGTTTCTCATCAAAGGAGTTTTGCCATCAGCTTCTGTAAGGCGATATTTCACCAAGTGTGCATTAAAAATGAGGATCAAGTATGTGTGTGTACATCAGTAAAAATAGCTTTTATTTCCTTTCTCCTTTTTATTTTTTATAATTTTTTAAATTTCTAAGTAATTTGAATCTTTCAGAACTCTTTTAAAAGTCATCAGTATTGTTATGGTACTGTCTAGTCTTGCTAGAGAGACTTAACCTATTAAATAGGCTCAAGGAGGCAGAGAGTTCTTCCAGGATACCAACAATACCAGCAAGATTCCTTGCACCCTCTCCACCTCTTAGAAGGCTATAATTTGTAACTAGTAACCTGAAAATAACATGAAGAATTGTTTTTAGTGTGAAAACGAGTGCAGTAAATCTTACTGAATGTGAAATTATCATGTACTCCTGTTTATGAGTACAAATGACGTAAACTGTCAAGCTTTGGGTTTGCAAGCGGATCAGCTGGACTAAGAGAAATCTCCTAATCTCCACGGCCATGATTCCTCTAAAGCATTAGACCACATCTGGAAACAGATGAGGATGATCCGTGGCACTTAGTGTAACAATTCCCAGAAAAAAAATGTGCAGTTAACATTTGCAGTCATGAAATGAGTACATTTATTTAATGGATTTCTGTTTTTTCCTTAGACAAATGATATTCGAAAAAGGAATTGTTTAGCAGGCTGCAAGACAAAGTGGGACAGGTTTTGTGAGTTTCATTTTTTCATTTTATCGCTTAATGAAAGGTGGGAGATGCAATGTAATTCTTTTTTTTCGGCTTCATGCACCTCAGTCACAAATACATAATGGAAATGTGGTGTGACTTGTGTCAGCTTTGCAAGCTGCTTCCTAGTCAAATGTCAAGGGACTCAGACCTGACTTCAGAGTTATGGTCTTGGGATTATTTCTGTTTTTCATATGGTGGATGTGTAATATATAACACATAAATTAAGCAGGGAATATAACCTAGTTTCTCTTGCTTCTCACTGAGTGCCTTGAGTACAAGGCCATAGAAACAGCTCACTCTGCCTGTTAAAACCTTCACCCCTGTAATGTGCAGTGGTGAGATGCCTCTTCACCAGACTCTCCTATAGCCTGATGGATGGGTGCTCTGATTTGGATTCCTCCCACTACATTCTAGACACTTAATTGAAATGTTTAAAGGGGTTCAGAATCTTGCCTCAATCATAGAATCATAGAATGATTTGAGTTCAAAGGGACCTTAAAGATCATGTAGTTCCAACTCCCCTGCCATGGGCAGAGACACCTTCTACTAGACCAGGTTGCTCAAAGCCCCATCCAATGTGGCCTTGAGCACCTGGACTTAGCTGGAGGAAGACTGGCCTCTCTGAGATGCGTGGCAGGTGGATTTGAGTTCCTTCTAACCAAGGGAAGACCCAGATTCCATCTCTTCCGTTCCTGGTTATACATGCTAACCTTACAGGGCACTGTGTAAGCGATTATTGTCTCTCACTGTTAGAATCATCTGGAAACATAGACTCTATATGGCTTGTAAGTTCTACCTGCAAGTGTGGCACCTGATGAAAAGTGGAGGGAGGAAGCCCTTAGGTTCCTTTGCTGCGGAGCATGGCATGAATTTGGAGATAACCTTGATATCTAGTTTTAGGTTTCTTCTTGCCAACTTTGGGCCTTTCTAGGTCATTTTTGGAAAGCTTTTACTGTTGGTGATAGATTTTATTTTTATTTTTTTAATGGCGATACCGAGTTCTTGGTTAAAAGCAAAAGAAGAACATGTGTATGTTACTCTCTCTCTCTCTGTGAACTGGTTTATGTAGCAGCAACATTCATAGTCACAGGCTTAGCTAGACTAGGCAGGTTTCCAACACATCCCAGACCCCTTCAGGTCTTCATCTCCTCTGCTAAAGCTGTTCTCCTGCTCGGCAGGATAAGGGGTAGTAATAGTCTTTTCACTCCTTCCTGTTCTGGATGAAGTGAGCATGAGCAGGGCTGACTGTGCCCACAGGAGATTACTAATCACTTCTGACAGCTCGGTATTAATATACCCATCACAGCATCAAATCCTGGTGCTGTGAAAAGGCACATGCATCTTCTTAAAGCTCTTAGCCTGGAATACACAATTTAGTTGCGAATAGGGATATTTCTGCTAGAAGTATAATCTCCTTTTCCCCAATATTACACTGAAGACAGTCACCTAGCTGGTTTTATGTGCAGTTTTAAGTCTGTAGTAAACTGTGTGGCTTAAGCACGTTACATAACAATGCAAAACATAACTTATGGTCAACTGAAAATAAGACAGATCGTTGCATACATGAAAATGTTACTAAAGCAAAGAGAATGGTCATGTTTGCGTGATCTTTTTTTCCTCTTGCTGTAAGCATTAAAGAGGAAGTGAAATGCCAATTATTGATATGCAATTACCCATTTAATATTGTTAAAACTTGCTGGTTTTGCGAACAATTAATTGTATGAGTCTCCAGAATTACTTTTTTTCTTTCTTCACCTAAAAAGTGAGAATATAATAATATCAGAAGTTACAGTAGCATTTTGGCCAATATAGTATGAAGTGTGTGCTGTAAGGTGAAGTAGAGCCTTATTATTTAAAGAAAATTATTTTCTTGTGTTCAGGAAAAAAAAAAGGGAAAGACTGAAATTTAAATCCCAGTTTGCTTAATAACATTTTGTTAATCTAATTAAAGAAATTTCTTTAAGCGTAGGATCACTGCAGGGTTAAGTAAACGTTTGCTGAACAGTTTATTTTCATTGTATCAAAATTATTGGGCTTAAGTGATGAAGTTTCAGCAAAATAAATGCTTCCAAAATTTTAACTTCACCATAACTGTGGAGAAAATATTTTTTATAATAAAACTGCTGTTTAGTTACCATGTTAGCACATCATTTGTTGTGTTTGTATACAATACATCTTTAATATTAATTCCATTCATATATTTTAACATCTTTTTCCCAGTAAGATTGTTTGATCTCCACTGAAAAAAAAATATTTTCTTTAATAAGATGAACATTTAATGTGCTCGTGGCGTTAATTAATTTTTAATAAACCATTAGTAAGTTAGATCTCTGTGGATTTCTTTACCTTAAAAATCAAGCCTCTTCCAGCAAAGAGTTTTTGATAGATCCTGACATTTGAATTTGTTGTAGCATTTTCAAGATTATTCATATTAAGAAGAAAAAATTCTGCAAAATTGCAGATTTTATCTGTTTATCTACCTGTTAGAGTGTTGAGTCAGCTTAGACTTGGGTGTATTTTGTTTTTGGTTTTGAATGGGGTTTTTATGTTTGTGCCCTGAGTTCAAATGTGAACTCTATGAAGAAGAGCTGTACATTCCAGCTCTCATGGTGGGGTGGATGCTCTGTGAAAAGAGCAGATCTGGGTTACTTTTTCTTCAGCTGAATGTAGAGCAGGGAAAGGTGGACAAGCTCTTGGGCCTTCTAGTTCTTTTCCCCCCACAAAAAAAAAAAAGAAGGATTTTGCCAGGGTTTATTTTGACCATTTGGGAGAAGGTCGTTTTGTATGGATGGAGTAGAGTTTGGTGGGATGGAGTAGAAAAGGCTGAGTTGTTCTCTCCAGGGAGAAAGAGGTCAAGACTGTAGAAATGTGAACTATGCTTTGAAAAGAGTGACTTCTATGCTGATTGCTCTATGTAAGTTTAGGAAATCTGGCAGTGGGTTTTATTTGCTCACAGGAACTCAACATTTAAACCAGAGACTTTTGGTTGACCTCCAGTGGGTTACCGCGCTTGACTGAACTCAGTGACTTTTCCTATTCATTTGCTGGGAGTTGCAGCTCTCTCACCTCTTTGCACACAGCCTGTTGTTTTGTAGACAGTATTTCTATTAGTAGTGAACTTAGACATCAGGTGGAGGACTTCTGTGTGTTTCGTGCAGCTGGAGTTCTGTTTCAGTATCAAGTTGATGCAAGTCTTGTAGGTGTTTGTTTTAAAACTTACAGCAAAAAAATAGTTTGCTCTGAATTTTAGATCCTGTTGTATTATAAATGGGAAAGAGACAAGTGGATACAAAATCACTTGGTTGGGATCTATCATGAGGGAAGAGCTACCCTTGGTTCTACTTATACCTAACTGATTTTAATAGTGTTTTGAGGGACTCCATCATATAACACCTAGTCATCAGCTCGACTCCAACATATAACACCTAGTCATCAGCTCAGCTCCAGCTGCGGTACCAGTTCAGCTGCATTACATGGGGGTGCCACCAGCCTTCCAGTTGGGAAGCACCAAGTGCTGCCTGGGATCGGGCTGTAAGTAACCGAGGGTTTGCTGACTTCACTGCTCCTGAAGTCTTCTGCCTCCACCAAAGAACTCTGTTATTAATGCAGTGGTGGTGAACCTGAGTTAACTTCTGCATTTTAAAGGAACTGCGTCAAAGAAGAGGAACTAATGTGCGTACATGGCAATATGCACAATTTTGTGTTCTGCACAACAAATGTGATTGTTTCTTCCTTCAGTGCAATTCTAGAGATGGTGTTCTCCTCAGCTTTGGGCCTTTCTTGGTGTGCTCAGAAGTATTTCTGTGTGTGTGTCGTGGTTTGACCCTGGCCGGCAGCCAGGGACCCACACAGCCGCTCTCTCACTCCCCCTTCTCCACTAGACAGGGGGAGAAAATATTTCCAAGGGCTTAAGGTTTGAGATAAGGACAGGGAGATCACTTTCATTTAACGTCCCGGGAAAAACAGAGTCCTCTTTGGAGCTGGCTGGCTCTATCAACCTCGGGAAGCTTCTAGCATCTTCTTGCAGAAGCCATCCTGAAGCTTCCCTCCTGCCACCACCAAAATCCGGCTGGGCCAACCCAATGCAGTGTGGAATTCAAAGGAGAGACGTGTTCTTGTGATATTATGTGTTGAAGGTATTCTCAGTCTGAGCCATTAATTTGGGAGGAAACATAAATTTATTTTTGTTAAATTGGAGCTAAAGGTTTTTAGAATAGACTTCAAAGAGGAATGGATAAAACAGTCTGAAGAACATATAATTGGCCTGGATTTATAAACTATGTAGCTATATATGTATATCTCATGGTTACTTCCAAAAAGTTTGTTGGCTTCTTCCTTCAAAAACGCTGACAATTTCTGCTGTGGTAGTTTGAATAAGCTTGCAAACATGCAAATACAATCCAAGATAACTTCTTACCAACACTAAAACCCGATTGATCAGGTTGAGTGACAGAAGAGGCCATGCAGGGCTAAACGTAAGTCTGAAGAGGATTTGTGTTTCTTTGGTTGTATTCCTTTTTTTTGCTGCTAAATCACAGAGGGAACACCGACAGGCATTCCACTGTAATGGAGTTCTGTGACCATAAGGATGACGTCTTTTCCAAGCAAGTACTGATGCTTTGTATTGTATAATATAGCCATTTTTATTGGTTTAAACTTTGTTACAGTACCTTTCAATGCTTATGTTACCTGCTTTCTTTGCTCTGCCTGTATTAATTCTGTACAACCTGAAAGTAAGGCGTCTGGAGTAGTTTCAACATACGTTTGTTTCAATAGGTATCATCAATTAATTGTTGTACTATGGTAAATGCATGGTGTTTTTGTCACTGTTATGAAGAAAATCAAAATTATGAATACCATTGAAAGGTTTTTGTTGGGGATTGTGGTTTTTTTTTGCCCTGGGATAAAAGAGAAAATACTGTTCTAAAGAAATTTGCTAAATATTATCATTCTCTTTAAGAATATATATGTATAATAATTGATATTTTTAAATATTGTTACTTAAAGTAATTGAGATGGACAACATAATGTATGAAACCTTATTAGGTACCCACACTGCAGAATCATAGAATCAGAGAATGGCCTAAGCTGGAAGGGACCTTAGAGATCATTTTAATCCAGCCTCCCTGCCGCCAGGGACGCCACCTGTCGACTAGATCAGGCAAAACATGGGGACCGAACGGGAATCAAACCCACAACCTTAGCGTTGTTAGCACTACGCTCAACTGACTGAGCTAACCAGCAGAACTTCAGCTTTCAGGATCCTTTAAGTAAACGATCTCTGTAACTGTAAAGTAAGGAACTGTCACAAATGACAGCAAGAACCAATACCAGGATTTCTAAGAAAGTACTCGAGCAGGCTTCCATACACTGCAGTATTTGCAATCATTGCGTTTGTCCAGTATAAAACCAGCATGCTTGGGTTTCTTGCCTAGCCTGAAATAATGCTGCAGTAGTTGCTGCAGCAGCCTGCCCAATGGAAATGGGGCTAGGTGCAGAAAGGTTGAGAGTGAGAGATGAGCTTTACATTCAGTCTCCTTATCTCTGGCATAGAAGCCATACTGCTGGGTGTACCATACTAAGGAAATTGAGAGAGCTAAATGTTCCAAATGAAATATCGAGCGTGTTGGGCAGAGAGAATTGCTGAAGTACATGTTCATTATCAATGCCTTTGTACAATCTAATAGGAGAAAAGTGAAGAAAGTCAGTCAGACAATGGTATTCTAACTGTAGTTTGAAGGAGTCTTCTAAAGATACTCATGTCTTATGCTAGTGGAATATTTGCTTAGGAGATGAGAGAGACAGTGTTGTCAGCACAATGGTGCTGTAGCTCTTCACTCCTGCTGAAACCGTCCTGTTGTGCGGAGTATAGGGCACAAGAGAGAAAGCAAGTGAGAAGGGAAGAAAACACAGGAGTGATATGAATCCTTGTGATGCAGCTTCTCTATTAAGCAAAGATTGTTTACTATAAAATATATGAATGGTCTTGTAAGCAGGGATGCAAGGCTTTATAATCCTCGTTCCTCCCTGCTCCATCCTCCCCAGAAGTAATTTCATAGTTAGAGCCACTTTGTTAGGAGATGTGGATTTGGATCCCTTCTGGAAGAGGAAGATGTTGGACTTCAATCTTGTGCTCTGACACAACTACGTTTTGTGCAGGTTTTTATACTGGTGGTAAACGTTACTAATACTTTGAGAACACCTTCCAGGCTGAGGGTCCAGAGGCATATAGACCAGAAATAACCTAGTGTCTTTAAAATTGCGTGGTCTTCAGTGCCATGATACATTTTCAGCAAAACTGAGTGGAAGGGGCAAATATAATGCCATCTGTAAAACAAGGGAAGGAGGAAGAATCTTGGCTCTACAAGGTTGTCAGTTTAACTCGTTGTTTTAGAAAATCGTTGGAACAAATAAATAACTTTTTTTTTCTGTAAGCAACTATAAGATTACAACGATGGATAATAACTGTAATCAAGAAATCAAGGTTAATCAGTAAGAAAATATGTCAGGAATGTAATTCTCTATTCTGACAGCTTAACAGTTATAGTAGACAGAAGAGAAGCCATAGATGTCTGTATACATACACATAAAAAATAATCTGTCAGAACGGACAGATACAAATGGGACTTTTCAGGAGCCTGACTTGAATTATTATTCAGTATTTTCATTAAATACTTTGAATGAAGGACAGAGACTGCTTATTCAGTCTTAAAGTGACAACATTAGAAAACGTACGAGGATGTTTGGGAGGCAAGGTCTGAATTCTGTGAAGACAAAATCATTGTAGCCATTCTGTTACTTAAACGCTACAGGAAGAAGAAAATAAGCTTAGCTGGGTTGCTGAGTAGAAAAGGCAGATCTAAATTTCTATATTTAGATAGGAGTAATTAACTGTACAAGCACAGGATGGGTAATGACTCCTTAGGAATCAGCAATACAAGACAAAATGTGAGTTAATAGACAATTTTAACTTGAACTTAGGTAAACAACGTCTTGTCAATGGTGTCAAACACCATCTGGAGTGCGTGACAGGAACATTGTGTTAGACAGCAGAAGGAATTCTTTAGTCCTCCTTGAACATCCTAAGGTCAAAAAGGATATAGGCCAATTTAGAAAAGAAAAGATTGAGGGAACTGGATTTTTCTGAATATAGAGATGGTAAGATTAAGGTGTCATGATAACAGCTTGCAAATATATTAAAGGTTATTGCAAAGACATAGAGAATACATTCCATGATAACAGCTTGCAAATATATTAAAGGTTGTTGCAAAGACATAGAGAATACGTTAATGGTCTTTCACAGGGAGATCAGTGAGAAACAGACTTGAAGTGAAGCAAGGAAGATTTAGGATGTATTTCAGAAAAAAAACCCCTTCTAGCGATGAAGATGGTGAAGCTTTGAAACAGGTAGCCTAAAGAGAATATGAGGTTTCAAGAACAAGTATCTGTACTTGGTATTGGGGTACTACAATGGGAGCAGACAGAGCCCTTCGTGCTAGGGTCAGAGATGGATGCAAATCAGATACATTTATGAGCTTTGTGTTGGATTCTTGGGAACAACGCATTTGTAATTGAATGTTTGTTTATGATACTGACATGTATTTAACTGCATTACTTCCTAGTGTTTTCACATGTTGAACCTCAGAATCATAGAATGCATTGGGTTGGAAGGTACTGTTAAAAGTATCTCGTCCAAACCCCCTGCAGTGAGCAGGGACATCTTTCACTAGCTCAGGTTGCTCAGAGCCCCATCAAGCCTGACCTTGAACGCCTCCAGGGGTGGAGCTTCCACCACATCTCCGGGAAACCTGTTCCAGTGTTTCGTGACTTCTTCCTAATGTCTAATCTAATTTTACTCTGCTCTAGTTTAAAACAAGAAGCATAAGAGGCTTGTAATTTATTCCCTTGCTCTTTCGTTCTTCTGTGTAAAGGCATTTTTACCTGTTAGTCTTTTAAAGGTGAAGCAGAGAACAAATTTGAACTGCTTTTCTTACAGATTTTTTTTTTCCCTCCTAAAATGCTAGTTCAGCGCTTGACACCTCAGAGCACAACGTTTTCACTGCAGAGCTGTCCTAACCCCATCCTAATGGCACCGCTGGGCCTAATGCTTCTTAGCCTGTGCTTGTTATTGGCTTTGATTTTTGCAGAACTTGACAGCAAAGGTCCTGCAAATTCCAGCCTTGTTATAGCCTTGTTTCTATGTCTCATAACTTCTTTAGAGGGAGAGGGGCACTGAGCTTCCCCTCCACCTCCCTCACCTCCTCCCTCTTGCTTGAAATAACCTTGGTTGGAATCGTATCAAATGGTGAACATCAGGTCCAAAGCCATCTCTCTGCTTGGTCCTGCTTTTACTGGGAAAATAGATCTGTTCTGGTTTTCTTTTTAAACAGCAAAGGGCTTCACTTCAGGTCAGACTGTGTTTGTTCAAAAGGCACTTTAGAGATAAAAGAAAGAATGCTGTATCTATCTTGCAGCAACAGCAACATCCAGCAAATAATGCGGCCATCTCCCTTGGCTCCTGTGCTTGAGACACAAACAAACCAGCTATAGAAAGCAGTTTATGTTGCTGCAGACTCTCAATTTAAGCACTGGCTGTTAAAGAACATCTACATGGCCAATTTCTTCTTGTTTTCCTCCCTCAGGAGGAAAAAAAGACCTAGCTGCTTTTCAGTCTCAAAGGTTCTCAGTAGCAACAGATGGAAGAGCTGTCATCTTTCTTCTCCTTAAGTGGAAAAAGGACATTCATCAGCTCTTGGAACTGGGTGCAAAAATCGATAGCTCCTGTGTTATTAAAGCCATTCAAAGCAGTAGTTTCAGCATATTTATAAAATGGCTTATTTGGGGGAGGGGGGAGGGAAAGCAATGAAAAAGGGAAACATCATAATTTCAGTATTAGCTAGAATATCACTATTAGCCTGCTTAAATATGAGTATAGATCCAAAATATGTGTGGGGTTTTTTTCTAATCCAAAGGAGATTTAATTTTAAAACCCAGAATGAATTTCTCACATTTCTTGTCTTTTAAATACTTACCTCAAAATTCAATTTGTCACTAGCTTAGCTAGTGCTGTATGCATTGTAAGCTGTGACGGAATTGCTAGTACAACCTGCGCCGTTCAGAAGTGACTCAAAGGCAAGAAGGAGGTGGATGGGTGCTGCTTCACTGAGTTTCTGATTACGAAGTGATCTGTAGTATGTAGCTGAGCCTCTACTGCAATATCCTTCAGTGGTAACTTTACAAGGTTCTGGAATAGGATAAATACATTGAGTCTTTTGGCAAATAAAAACTTATGATGAAAGCAGTAGTGGGAAATATTTTTTTTCTGTAATTGGGTATTTCCCTGAAATTGGCCTGTGGTGTGTGCTTTTTCAGAATATATGACAAACTTTAAGTCTTTGATGACTCTGTTCATTTGAAACTTTGTGACCACCTGTAGCTCTCAATTTTTTCTAAATTCCAGAATAACCTTTGCTTTTAAAGACAGGGCTTTTCATCATTAAGCAAAATTCTGTTAAATATATATCAGAATTAAGAGCTCCTGTTCACTGGTTAAGGAGATCTGGAATGACGTTGTTCAGGCTATGCTATGGCAATAGCTCTTAACAAAAGTGTATTTCACTTCTCCCTTATTTTACTACATGTGCTTTATCATAAAGTTGGAATGTATGAAATCTGAGAAACTAAGATCCAAGTGTTTTTTCTGCACATAGAACTGAGATACGGATGTTTTCTTTCCATAAGCAGATGAGTGACCTAAGCTCTGTGTAGTGGGTCGTCTGCCTTGATGAGGCTTTAACTCTGCAAAGATCTGGGGTAGTCAGATGTGTAATGAGAAGTTTCGTGCCCAGCATTAGTTCAAGGTTATAGCTACTATTGGCACTGATCACAGACTGGTTGAGCTTGAACAGGACGTCCAGTTGGACCTCTGGTCCAACCTCTCTGCCCAAGCTGGTTGCCCAGGACCAGGTCCAGGCAGTTTTTGAATATCTCTAAGGACGGAGACTTCGCAACCTCTCTAGACAGCCTGTGGCAGTATTTGGTCATCCTCACAGTAAGAAAGCATTTCCAAGAAAGCATTTCCTGATGTTCAAAGGGAACATCCCGTGTTTCAGTTTTGCTCACTGCTGTTGGTCTGGTCACTGGGTGTCACTGAACAGAGCCTGGATAAGTCTTGTGTGCACCCTGCCTTCATGTCTTTGTATACATTGCTAAGATCCCCCTGAGCCGTCTCTTCTCTAGCCTAAACAGTCCTATTCATAACATCATTCTTCTGCTATATCACTCTATATTTTATCTTCATGAGAACTCATTAACGTTTATATTTTAGTCATGTTATTTGCCGATCTGAAAACAGTTGTACATATAAAAAGCCATTGAAGGCAATTGATTTGACATATTAGTGAAGTCAGGATTGAGTACTATTTGTTTGATAAATGTAATAATAATTTAAATTATATGTATGATAATGTCAAATTTTGGAGCAATTCAGCTTTACTTTGACATCTCAGATTGAGCGTGGAGTAGAGGACCAGTAAATAGTTGTGGAAATCACAAAAAGAGAGTGTCTTCTGTTACAAAATTTTGCAGTCATATTTATAACACAAATTTCATTAAATGCACGTAGTTCAGGATAAGCAAGAAGGTTCCTTCCTTGTTCAGGCAGATTTATCGTATCCTACAGGAAAATCACAGAATCACAGACTGTCAGGGGTTAGAAGGGACCTCAAAAGATCATCAAGTCCAGCCCCCCTGCCAGATCAGGATCACCCAGAGTAGGTCACAGTAGGTTAGTTTTGAAAGTCTCCAGAGAAGG
>NW_009730127.1:0-244 GCF_000703405.1 Apaloderma vittatum | reverse complement strand
CCCTGGGCAGCCTGTGCCAGGGCTCTGTCACCCTCACAGTGAAAAAGTTTTTCCTAATACTTTTGTGGAACCTCCTATGTTCCAGCTTGTACCCATTACTCCTTGTCCTGTCATTGGATGCTGCTGAAAAGAGCCTGGCTCCATCCTCCTGACATTCACCCGTGTCGTATTTATAAACATTTATGAGGTCACCCCTCAGCCTCCTGTTTTCTGAGCTAAAGAGACCCAGCTACTTCAGCCTTTC
>NW_009730126.1:0-2019 GCF_000703405.1 Apaloderma vittatum | reverse complement strand
AGGACCGGAGCTGGTCTGGACTTGTTTACACAAGCCAGCAGCCAACGAGAAGCTGAGGTGGCTATGATTGACCACTGTCATCATTGACTAGTCTTTAAAATGGGGTTCTTGCTGGTGGCCATTTTGGAGTTACCTCGTGGCAGCTGGCCTGCAGCTGGGATTATGAAATCTCCTTCTTGGTCTAGGGATGCCTAGCAAGGACTATCCGCGAGGATGAGACTCCTTGCCTGATCAAGGTAAGCGTATTTAATCCAGATTATCACTCTTTTGTTAAGGGCTAGTGTAGTAATTTTGATTCTTTTCTCAACCGATACCGAACCTTTAAATTTGAAGGAGCTTACATTCCATAAATAAATTTAATTTGACTACACATGTGGATTTATTTTCGGATATGGTCGCTCTCTTCACCTCCTTCTTTATAGAGGGTCCCTGGCTTTGGCCAGGAGAAGGGCAGGGATGACCAAGTATACTGGACTGTGTGGATTCGATGGCCTGGCACATCAGAGCCACAGAAGTATAAGGTGTTGGTGGACACTGGTGCACAGTGTACATTAGTAACATCAAGGCACAGAGGCTCAAAACCTGTTTGGATTTCAGGAGTGACAGGAGGATGCCAAGAATTATCTGTGCTGGAGGCTGATGTGAGTTTAACAGAGGACAAGTGGGAAAGGCACCCTGTTGTGACTGGCCCAGAGGCCCCTTGTATTCTTGGCATAGACTACTCCAGGAGAGGATATTTCAAGGACCCAAAGGGCTACCGGTGGGCTTTTGGTTTGGCTACAGTGACTGCAGAGAAGATCAAACAGCTGTCTACCCTGCCTGGCCTCTCAGAAGATCCCTTCATTGTGGGACTGCTGCAAGTTGAAGAACAGCAGGTGCCAGTTGCTACCAGGACGGTACACCGGCGGCAGTATCGCACAAACCAAGACTTTATGGCTCCCATCCATGAGCTGGTTCATCAGCTGGAAGCCCAGGTAGTGATCAGCAAGACACACTCACCTTTTAATAGTCCCATATGGCCAGTGCGAAAATCTAATGGAGAGTGGAGCCTAAGAGTGGACTATCGTGGTCTGAACGAAGTGACACCACTGTTGAGTGCTGCTGTACCAGATACGCAATATGAACAGGAGTCAAAGAGACAATTGTGGTATGCCACAATTGACATTGCCAATGCATTTTTCTCAATTCCTTCAACAGCAGAGTGCAGGCCACACTTTGCTTTCACCTGGAGGGGTGTTCAATACACCTGGAATCGACTACCCCAGGGGTGGAAGCACAGCTCCACCATCTGTCATGGACTGATCCAAACTGCACTGGAAAAGGTAATGCCCTTGAATGTCTACAATACATTGATGACATCATTGTGTGGGGCAGTAAGGCAGAAGATGTCTTTGAGAAGGGAAAAAGAATAATCTAAATTCTTCTGAAGGCTGGCTTTGCTATAAGGAAAAGTAAGGTCAAAGGACCTGCAGAAGAGATTCAGTTTTGGGGAATAAAATGGCAGGATGGACGCCGTCACGTGCCCATGGATGTAGCTGATATAATTGAGACTATGTCCCCACCAGCTAACAAGAAGGAAATGCAAGGTTTCCTGGGCCTTGTGGGGTTTTGGAGGATACGCATTCCAGGTTACAGTCAGCTTGTGAGACCTCTTTTCTGAGTGACCTTATGCCAAGAATACAAGAGGCCATGAACAACAACAAGCCTTCGAGCAGATTAAACAGGAAATAGCCCGTGCAGTGGCCCTTGGGCCTATCCGCTGTATTGGGTTGGCCTGGCCGGATTTTGGTGGCGGCAGTGGGGGAGCTGCAGGGTGGCTTCTGCAAGAAGCTGATAGAAGCTTCCCAAGTTTGATAGAGCCAATGCCAGCCGGCTCCAAAGAGGGACACGCCGCTGCACCACGTCTGAGCCTATCAGTAAAGTGATAGAAGAGGAACGCCTCTGTGATAACATATTTAAGAACGGGGAAAAAGAACTGCGCCATCATCCCTGGCACAGAGATGGAGGAGTGAGAATATG
>NW_009730125.1:0-37993 GCF_000703405.1 Apaloderma vittatum | reverse complement strand
GTCCGTGTTAGAGGCCGGCCCAGACCTAACCTACGACACTGTGTGCCTACTGCTCTGTCACTGTGAGCATGCAGGGTGATGATAGTCTTCTAAACAGGAGCATCATCTCTCATTATATTATAACATTTGGTGTCTATTTACGTTTCCACTCTGTCTGGCTAACTCTCCTTTTTATTTACAAATCAGCTATATCAATGTGCTTTAATTTCAACACTGGCTGTTTATTTTAGAGACAAATCAGTTGGCAAATGGAAAAACACCCTTACAGAAAGCTGCACCAGCTCTGACGCCATATACACGTTTGTCTTTATCCAATAAAAGGTTTAAAATTAGTGAGATTTTTCATTTCACAAACATACCTGGTGGCATTTCCCATATTTTTATTATAAAAATACCAACAGGCCAGTGAGAGAAGGATCAGTTAATTAACATGGCATTCATTTATTGCACACCCCTTGGCCATGGAAATGCACCCCTCACCCTGTCACCGTGGAAAAGAGAGATCGGGAGAAGTCCCTCTGTGTGTCCCAGGCAGAAGGACATGGGGGAAATCCAGAAGCCCACGAATGGAAGTGGCATCCCTGTGAAGAGAATCTAGGGGGAGCTGCAAAAAAATCCCACCGCAAAACACCAGACAAAAGCAATTAGAAAAATAGTATCTCATTAGAGGTAGTACCAGCTTATGCCTCTATCTAAAAGGCTTTCAAAGCCTCATCTGAACACAGCCAAAAGACAGACTAGGAATAATAATTTGGGTCATTATTTTTAATAATTATAGATGTATGTAAGCTCCCAGCACAAACTCATGCTGAGGGTATCCCTTTCCACCCATCATCCAGCTGCAGAAGGACCCAAGAGTTGAAATCAGGGCTTTCTGATGGCAAGAGGTGACGGCGTATCATCAGGCATCACCATACACAAAAGCAAGCAGTGTTTGCAGTCTCTGTGACCTCTCTAGGTACAAAGGACAAGAGTGTCTTTCCTTCCTTCACCCGAACTCAGTTTCTTGTATCACTGAGAGAAGTAAGCTAAAGGTGCTACAGAAGAGACAAGCAGAGCATGCATCTGCTTTACCATTGCTACCTGCAGAGCAGCAAAGTCTGCAGTACGAAAACATTCAGTAGAGCTGATCAGGAAATAGGAAAAAAAAATCTCAAAGAAAACATGGAAACACCAATATATTTGCAACATTTGGTTATTCTGGTTTTTTGTGTTGGTTTTTTTGGTTGGTTTGTGTTTGTTTTTTTGTTGGTTTTTTTTTTAATGTTGTTGACACCCTCCTCCCAGTGTCTGAAAAAAGACATTGTTTTTTTGCCTGACACTTTCTATCTATCAGGAAAGTCATATGGGGGAAAAAAATAAATCTCACCCCTTGTGATGACGATCAGAGACAAGGCATCTGAAAACCAAGTCCCACGTACTGCTACAGCTCACAGAGAAACTTCAGTCCTGATCCCCATCATATAAGTGACCTCACTGAGCCCTAATACAACTTCCCCCCGAGTCTTTGTGTCCTGTTGCAGCAATTTTAAAGTCATGTCAGACTTGATTATCATATAAATACATATGCTTGCATGGGTCTCTTCAACTTCAGAGAGGATCAATGAAATTTTTTCCTGGGAGGAAAGAGCCTGATGAAATTCTGGGTTTAATCCACCTAATATCATTTAGTTGAGTAAATTCATGCGACTAAAAGCATTCTGACAGTTAAAGGCATTTCATCAGGCGCATACACATAATTCTAGTGACAAAGTGATTTTTGTCAACAAAATACTGCCTGGCACATGTACAGAAGTTTGTTTAGCAGTGAGTGAGTACACAGTAAAGGCAGGAATCAGATCCTGAAGATTATGCAGTTCTAAAAAGACAAGAAGGAGGGAGAAATTATCTGTTTGGTGCCAGACTGTGGGAAGCAGTTTACATGAAAGGAGAGGGAGCTTACAAGGCAACATCAGCTTCCTATGGGCCTTCAACATTAGCGTAAATCAAATCACTGACACAAAGCCACGGTCACGTTGCATGGGTGTTTTGTTTCCTACTCTGCTTTTGATCCTACAGTCAGTAGATCCGTTTAACGTGTTAATTGCAAACTCCTCTGGTCTTTATCCAACGTTTCGTCTGTTTACTGGTGTGTCTGGCATCAGAAACATGCAAATAAGGCAACTGAATTCTTTCGCCTTTTGCGTATCATCACGCCTTCATCTAGTCTGCTTTGAAAAAGCACTAGCAGCTGAAGTTCAGCCCCAAAGCCTGCAAACCCATGGATGCTGCTAACACACATGTAAAATCCTGTTCAGCCCAGTCATGAGGGGGACTATGGCAGACCCCCACTGGGCTGGATCCCTGAGCTGCCAGGAGCAGGGAAGGACAAACTGCAGCAGCAGTATATGGGGCAGTAGCTCAGCAGTCCCACCTCCTGACTTCCCCAAGGCAGCATTGTGCAGTTCAGGCTCCTGAAGTGCAATTGCCAAAGGGATTGATTTACTCTTCTGATCAACTTTAACCAGGTGCTTTGTTAAGTCAGAGCCTAAATCACACCCTAAAATTGGAGAAACCATTGATATCACCTCAGAGTACCTGAGCGACACTGCTGTCAGGGGCAAGATCAGAATCTAGGTCAACATTATATTTTAACAGAAAACCTGCCTATTATATTTCACTGGCTGGGTGCGTGGCAGTTCTCACGAACACACTGATAAATTGCCAGGTTTTAGGAACAGGAGGCAACAAGAAACAAGTCTGAAGGAGGCAAGGAGCAAGAATCACAGGCTGAAGGTCCGTGGCCATGAGAAGGTCAGAATGGGGAGCTCAGTGCTGTGTGAATTCACAAGCACAGGGAAAGGAAAAAGCAGAGAGGGAGGATACAGCTGCTCAGGGCTGAGGAAGCAGAGCTGCCAGGGGCCACACATGCAGGAGCAAGGAAAAGCATTTCCTACAGTGAAAACGGAGCGCACGCAAATACAAACACACAAAAAGGTGGAGTGAAGTTAACAGCAGAGAACAGAGCTATTAAACATCATCTGTCCTCGGGAGATGCTGGCAGACAGAGGAAGGAGGAAATCTCAGAGCAGCTTTGTTTGTTTGGTGGAAGTGCTTTTGACTTCCCAGCTGTGCAAGAGCTACAACAAGAACCCCCAGCCGGGGAGATGCCGTGCAGGGCATGCCGGTATTTTCACACACGAGTTAAAAGCAAAGCAGCTTGTCCTGACCTTTCAGGGTGGTACAGAAACATTTTCCTTTCCTGCTCCCAGAAGTCAACAGAACAGCTAGGGAAAGGCTTCCAGGGTGCCAAGAAGCAACAAAAACCATCCTTCGGCAGGTCTCGAAATCTTATTTGTGACATGAAAGGACACTGAGGTTTCTACAGGAATTAGAAGCTGAGTTTTGGGTGCCTCCTGCTGAGCAACAACTTGCCATAACCCCCAGCACTTGCCATTTTTTTTTCTATACCTTGCAGTACCACACAGTGATTTTTACATTCACCAACACATTTCTTCCAGTAAACTCTTTCTTTACTGTGTTGGATTCTTCACCACTATACTAATTTTGAAGCCTTTGAGCTGTACTTACAGCTAGGGGTTTGCAAAGGGAGCTGAAGTGCTCTGATAGGAGAAGCTTAACCAAAAGCCCTGTTTTTCACACTGGTACACTTGGAGACGTACATCTGGCAGCAGGGTTTACATACCCAGATAATTATTGTCCAGGAGAGAAATTAAATTAGCCTCATCCTTCTTCCTCCATGGCAGTACTTCAGCTGAAGCAGTAATAAAGAAAAATCTCATAAACTAGCCACTGGTCACCATAGTCATTTGTCTTCTATTGATCTGCAGTGTGATTTAATGGAGTGGAAAAGCAGGTACACAGGAGGGACGGTTCATACCTCTCCGCGTTAGGGAAGCCCTTGCTGAAGTCTCACTTCATCTTTATGGGCTCTGCTGGCCCTACCCTCCTTCTACCATGTCATCCTCAGGTCTTCTCAGCTCAGACCCTGCACATACTTTTCACCTCCTGGTGCCCTGGGGTAGGGTCGTGGTCACCGAGAGCCAGCGCTGCTCATGAGGAGGAATGTCACTGGCACTTGCAAAAAGGGGAAATTATTCAATTCTGCGCTCAGCTGCTGAATCCGAGGGTCTGCAGCTTTAACCTCAGTCTGCCACAAAACAGGAAGAGGTTTAACATCCATCAGGCAATTTTTGCAGACTCTCACGTCCAACCATTTGCCTCGGATAAAGGGTTTGCTCTCCCTCCACTTGCTAACATTTTCATTCTCGAGGCCAATAAAAGAAAGCCAAAGCCCTACCGCAAAATACCTTGAAATTTACGACAGTTGTCATCAACACGAGCTGCAAAATTAAAACCTGAGACTCTCCCCTGCCATTAGCTTTGCCATCCACAAGCCCAGCTCTGCCTAAATCATGCAAAAGCCATAAAAAGGAATCACACACACCAACTCATAAATCCCAGCTATCCTGTCTCCCCAGCTTAATACCAAGTGATAAAGATGCCACAGAGTTTATATGGCTGCCAGTGCCACCCCCTCCTTACCCCTCTCACCCCCTGCTTGCTTATCGTATACATAAATAAAAACAGAATGATCTCATCTGAATCCCTTAACCAGCAAAAGCGAGCGCTCAGAGTTCCAGCTAGTCTGGCTGGAGTGACTCAGAGTGATTCTTGATTGAAGCTGACTATTAGTGGATACAATTAAGATGCCGTTTCAGTTTAAAGATGAATTGGCCATGCAGCGACAAATTGTGAATGTTTATTGCTGCCACGCTGAGGCAGGTAATCAGAGAATGAAGTTGTAATTGTGGCACCTCTTGTTTTGCTTCTGCTGGAGCGCAGAACGCGAGATTCAATTTAACAAACAATTTGCCACACGGCTCATCCCTGCTGGGTGGGAAAGCAAAGCTTGCTGGCAAGGCTCCCTTTGAGTTTTTCTCCTCTTTAAACCTGTTATAAGCAGAACTGGCACTTGCTTTAACCTTTACACCGAAGCAGAAAGGAAGAGGAGAAGCCCGGGAGCATCGCCGATGGTGTTTTCAGAGTATCGCAGGCTTCAGCCTGCAATGATAAAAACCAACCCCAGGCACAATGGAAACAGCCATCATTCTTTCGATGCCTTTTTGGGTCTTTGTGAGCTTCTCTGGAGGGCAGCTGGGCCAGCATGCTGGAGCAGCAAATGCCGATACGCAGCAACATGGAGATATTTATATATGCCGAGGGTTGCTCTCCCTCTGCAGGAGATTCAGGCTGGAGACCCTGGGTGATCTTTTAGCCAAATGTCCTTTTTCCCCTCAAAAGGAGGGGAGGGTGAACTGGAGAAGCAGTTACATATAGATTTAGCAGCTCCTTGGCAGCCTGTCTCTGTCCTGCTGCAAGCGAAGCAGCGCAGAGACACGAGGCTGTTTTGCCTGCACTGAGGAAACAAGGGTGAGTTCCTTTGCTACAGTCTGGTTATTACAGTGGCTTTGCTCACCCGGGCATGTTTCTGAGGCAAGGGTTCTGCAAGGGAAGTAATCTTCTTATGGCAAATCAAGAGAAATACAGCAATTTTAATGGGCATTTTACTTTCAGCAGCTCCACATCTGCTCATTGCTAATTAGAAGCCACAAACCCCCTCATATTTCAGTTTTGTATCAGCAAGACTAAGTCCTGAGAAATGTTAAATGCACATGCAAACTCTGTATCCTGCTGCTTTTGATGCTTCCTAGGTCTTCTCTTGCCCTTCTCTGGAGAACTGTTTCAGAGCCTAATGCGCTGGCATTTGAAGGACTCCGAAAAGATGGTAGCACCAGAGATTTCCTGGACCAGACCCCCAGAGTAGAGCTTTCTTGGCTTCATTTACCACTGCTTGGGATCCATCCTTGCATACAACCACTGTCTCCGAGTTTCTAGTCCAGACTCGGTTCCTCCAGCAAAGCCAAGTTCACGGACTTGTTACACCCAGCTCATACACATCCTTCCTGTTTCACTGCCGTTTGTGATTCATAATCAAGGAAGTCACTTAAACTTCTTGAGCACCCCAAATGTCAGGGATTGTATCCTGTTTCTATTCTACGTGCTTACACGTTTTGGGATCTCAGAGCCAACCAAGACTGGATATTCTTGTTACTTCTTCAGGATGTAGACACTGGCACCACTTTTTTTGTCAAAAAGAGGACAAGGAAAATTGTCCTCTGGTCGCTAGCCTGACTTAGCTCACGTAAAAAGGACATCAGCTCTCACAGAGAGATCCCTCTTTTTATCAGTTTGTAAGGGGTTCAGTTTCTCCTTCCCACAGAATACGATAATCAGAGAACAAAGAGCACAGGGGAACATTTAGTAGCCGGTAACTAAAAAGACTCCAAGAGAAAACTTGGAGGAGGGGGCAAAAATTAAAACAAACACACAAAAAAGCATATTCTATTGTTTTCTGAAGTATTGCTGGTTGTGGTCTTCAGAGAAGACATTTTCTTGCCTACAAGCACAACACGAGGCTCAACATCAGTTGGACCTTGCTCTCATCCCTCATCAGACTTGGAAAAGCTCTGAGGCAGCCAGAAGCAAAATATGATGGGACTTCAGGCAGGTGCAACTCAAAAGGGAAAAAAGCTCATCTAATTAGATTAACATTTAGAGTTTTGGACAGAGGCAAGCTGTCAATGCCAAGAGCTGTATGCTCTAGCAAAGCAAGAAGCAGAGAAGCCCAAACAAATGTTTCATATGCCAGCAGTGCTGGATATTTGAGGGAGGATCAGGGTGTTTTTCTTTAAAGGGAACATTCTGCACATTAGTAAAGGCTCTTCTCCAACATCTCCCCACCACCATTATAGAGTTTTCCTTTGCTCAAATGTCTTGCAGGAGACTAAGCACCAGCTGGGACCTGATATTCATTACAGGGCTATCATTCTGAGACAAGATGATGCCTTTTCATCAACACTTATTAAATAACCACTGTTGCACAAGGAGGTTTAGCTTGTTGCTCTGTTGTCACAGAGCTGAGGCCGATGCCTTCCACTGGAGTGGCACAACACACTAAAGGAAAACAAGGCTAGACTTAAGTAGCTCTCTCGCATCTCCCAGCTGGACAATAATGCAACTTTTTCTTTCAGGCAAAGAAATTATTCACAGGTTTCCATTTCAAGGAGCACATAATGAATAACAAAGCAGTGTTTGGACCCATCCCAGTGTGTATATTGAATGTAAAGCTTTTGGGCTGGTTAGATTAGAGTTTCAGCTGTGCTAAGTTTGGTGTGAAAGCTGCACCTTGAGGTAATTCCAAAGCTCAAATCCTGAGCACAAGGTGCACTGCGAGAGGAGCTGCTAGAGCTATTTAGCAGCTGGACAAGGAAAGGAAAGGTAGGTGCTTGGTTTGTAATCCCCTTGACAGCAGGACCTGGTCCCTGGCCAAAGCTTGGGGGCTGAGAGTTTAGGTCACTGGGGAGGAAGGGGACAGATGTGGCAATTCATACCATCTCCTTCAGGCTGCCCCAGGCATCTAATGCCAGTATAGATTACCAAAAAAGAGGTAAATGTGTCCCAAAAGGTACCTATCTGTGATGCCCCCAGTTGACTACAGATAGACACTGCAAATATCTTTCCTTTCTGACACAAGTGGGTCATGTTAACTGCTCTGCTGTACAGCCAGGCAGGGAAATGAGGCACAGAAAGGTCAAATGCTTCTCCTTGCAAATGATTGCATGAATGCTTAATCTCTCTCCTGTGAGCAGTCTCACCAGCTTCAATACAATTGTAGATATTTCGCAACATAAAGGAAAGATCTCTAACCCACTGTCTACCTCTCAGGGGACTTCGGGGGACAGAGAACCAGTCCCCAACCTGAGCCAATCTCCCAGTCTGCATGAGCCTCCTTCAAGCCTAATGTGAACGTCACCTCCACAACATTTCTACTTTACAAAGCCCTGGCAGAGCTGAGTCCCTCTGGTTTTAACACACAGAAAATTACACTCACGTTTCCTGGCAAACCACTCCTATTATCTCAGGCCCCAGACAGAGCAGTTAACGCTCTCCAATCCAATAAACCATCAGCTCTACTACCACAAAGGGAAAGATGCTAAAAAAAAACAAACCAACCCAAAAAAATCACACAATAAAACCCACCAAAAAGTTACTCCTTTTGGGCTTGTTTCCTGCAACATGGATGGTTCTCAGGCTTTGCCAAGATATCGAGCCCCTCTCACTCAAGGAAAAACCTGCAGACACTCCAGCCATCACCTGAGGCCACTTGAGGAGGCAAACTGGGCAGCTCTGAGTCCTTCCCAGCCCCACCTCCCCCAGTCCCGGCCACCTGCTGGGTGATTTGGAAGCCGCTCCTCATCATCAGTGAGTGGGATCAGACACTTGGGCAGCCTTGGAAGGTAACACCCCCAAATCAGCCATCATTTCTAAAAACCTCTTTAAGAATGAACTCACCTATGCTGCCCCTTCAAAACACAGGGGATCATGGGGAGACCCCCAGGGCTGAGCCTCTAAAACACAAAACATTGTTGGGAATCTTTAAAATGAAATTTGTGCCCTGGATGGAGCTGAGGCAAAGCAATTCCTAAGCCAAGCTGCTCAACTTCCCTGTGGCACAGAAACAATTTTTGAACCATAATTCACTGTTTTTATCTTCTTGGGGCAGGGGACAAAGTTCTACAGAAAATGCTATCTACAAACGTCTTTATTTGGAAACAAATACATATGTTACTGCACTAAATTAACTCAGCTAAGGAGATGGAAATTAGATCATTTAAAAGCAGAGAGCTCTCCCATATTGTTTCAGCAGAATCATCTTTTTTCATAGCCAGACAAGGGGCTCATTTTGGGGGAAAACAAACACATCTTTTATGATTATGCCCATTCAAAGCTGTTTCTTGCACTAAATTGTCTAACATGAAGGATCAATGGTGTCCTCCGATGATGAGTTAATTAAAAACTCCTCCTTTCTTCAAGTTGAGATCTGCAAAAATGCTCTGAATGGCTGATGGATGATTTGCCATTACCTTGCCTGCTTTCTTTTTAATTCTTTTTTTTTCTTCAGAATTTTAATTGCTGCCATTTGAGGATTATTGATTAACTGTAATTGCTCCTTTTCTCAGGCATCTCCCTAGTTATCTCCAGTTATGTGGCCTATGCAAAAGATGAAAGCAGAGCACTTCAGAACTGTAATGGTTTTCCTTGGCTGATAATGAAGATGCAGAGAGCTTGATTATGGGTGTTCTACTCCTGCTGCCTGGACACTACGTTGGCTTGAACTTGAATGCGGATCAGCCTGCAAATTCTTTTTTCCTTCGGGAAAGTACGCTGAAAGCACCAACCCCCCTTCCTATAGTCTGGTCACCTTAGACAGAAACTAGACCAAAGAACTCTCAACAACACAGGAGACTCCTGAGTGCAGAGAGAAATTCCCCTCCCCTGCCTTTCAAACCAGGCTGCTTCTCCCTGTTTCTTTGCATTTTGGGTATATTTAAGAGTTTCAAAATGTTTCAAAATACAGGGCCAAATATGCTACTAGACAGGGAGCATCCACTGCAATGGGCATGAAGCTGCTCTTTGCTGCAGGTTTTAGGAGATGCTTTCATTTTAGTTGGAGGACGACAATCTCAGATTACAGTATTATGGGAAGGTGGTAAATGACCCTGCTGGAGTTGATCTGGTAAGTCTGGTGTACCTAATTATTTAGATAATGCAATTAAACAAAAACCCACCCTGCATCATTAACTTCAGAACAATTATTTTTAGAAGCTGATCATCAGCTAAGTAGGAGTTCATTACCAGAATTTGTCTAGAAATGAGCTTTAGATAGTGAGTGGCTGCCCACAAGACTTAAAAAAAGCCCAGAACTATGAAATACAGTAGTAGAAATTTAAGAAATTTTTTATTTTGTTTTTTTTGCCCACGAATGTCCATGCTCTGACACTAACCTGCAGCCTGGTGGGGAAGACAACACCATGCTCAGCTCTGCCCTGGCCCCACCACTGCAACCAGCTTGTAAAGGACACTGCTGGAAATGTAAATTAAAGTGTAGCAGGCAGCAGGGAGACATATGAAGGGAAATCAGGGATATCTGATCCGGTTTGAAAAGACAGCTTGGGTAGGCAGCTAATTGGGAGCCTGGGGAAACAGCTTCCCAGGCTGCACGCAGCCCGTGGAGAGAGGAGCTTTCTGCATGAAAAAGCTGACTGTTAAATCAAGTATGGTATTGATGGTAAATGCACTTCATCACCAAATTTTATATATATATAATAGAGCAGAGAAAAGGAAAAATAAAGCATGTGCCAAGCTTTCTGTGCCTTTTTTCACTTTTCTAGAGAAAATTTTCTCCCAGTACACAGAGACAGCACAGGTGGGAATACTTTCACTTACATAATTGTCAGTAGGCTGAAGCAATTCCTTTTGTTATGTTTGGGTCAACAAAAAGGAAATTAAATACTGAGACTTATTTAGTGAAAATGATGGTCAGGACAATTTTTTTGTTTTCTACCAATGTGATTATTTTTTATGGATACACACAAAAACAATTCTTACAGTTCTTCATTTTGAAGAAGAGGCACTTATCCTGTATAAAAAGATAAAGATTCATCATTAATTTATTTGGGTGACCTTCATCATTAAATCTCTGCTGTGTAGTGAGCAATGAACACTCTTCAGGCACATGATGGGAACTTCAGCTGCCTTTACCCTCAAGCCCTTCTTTAGACTTCCAATGTAAGACTGACATCAAAACAAGGGACAAAAGATCATGAAAGGAATCAAGAGGGTTTTCTGGGTACAAAAGGCAACCTAAGGAACTGGACCATTCAGTCGATGTGAGTCATGCATGCATTTAGGGACCGGAAGGAATTAAGTTCCCACTTCTTTTGATGATAAAGTAACTTTTGTGAAGTTGTGACGGAGCAAAATGTGGCATAGAAAGAGAGGGGGAGATGAACAAGGTTGGGAGCAAGCAGTAATGGATTTCAGAGGTGAACTCTGTCTTGAAGACATATCACCACAAACATTATTCCTGCCCAATTGTAGGAAGCTTCTTGCAGTGCTTTGGCAAGTCCTCTTTTATCTTGTCATCAAAATTAATTTCAATGGATTTTTTTCCTGTGTTTTCGAGGAGATTGGTAGTAGAAATTTTTTTCAAAAGCACCTTATTTTATCAAAACTTTTCCATTAAATTCAGCATTCTGGCCTGAACCCTGCTCCTTTGGAAGGCAGTGGTATTTTTACTTCTGGCTTCAGTCAGATCAGAGTTGCGCTGATGGAGGAGTGGGCGGGCAGTGTCTAGGTGTATTGTGAACATCCATGCATGGACAGCAGAGGAGACAGAATTCACTCCCGTGACTGCCATTAGGGACTTAAGGGAACTTCAGCTGGTCCCACAAGCAGGAAGGGGCTTGTTCACATTATCTCAACTTAGGAGAGATATACATGTAATAAAAAGGATACACTGGAAAGCTGATGGTGTTAGACAGGCATCTCTATTTGGTGTATGAATTTAGATGATTTGAAATCTGTCCCTGGTGTTACACAGTTAAGGCAAAGGCATTTGACCACCTTACTAAACAATTTGAAGGCATATTCACTGCTAACTGAAGTAATACATCGAACCTTGACACTTTTTTCACTAGTATCATAGAAAAAACCCAGCATCTTGTGTAAAAGGGAGAGGAGGCAGATTGCAGCCACTAGATGGGATAACAGTCCAGCAGGCAACACGGCTGGGAAACAACTGCCCGCCAGAGCCTGCGCCCAGCCTGTGACCAGCTCTGCTTACAAGGGATGGGCAAGTAAAGCCTAGCACTAAGTGTTAAATCTGCCACAACCTCCCTCAGGGAGTAAATTTAGGAGACTACAACATCTTTTGAAATATTCATAAATGTTCTCTGTAGTTGCTCTGTTCACATTCAAGTGCTTTTATAACTTGAGTATTGCGTAGTTCCATAACTCAACTTGCCTTGTTTGTGAACACCCAAGCAGGGCTGTTTCAGACCTCTTGGAGAAGCTGTAATACTGTAATAAAGGAAATGGGCAAAGCTCTTGAAATTTAAGAGGCTGGCTTAATATGCACCAGAAGGAATTCGACCTGGAGATTTCTGTGCTATGTTTTCTGAAGGAAAGAAAAAAAAAAAAGATAGTCCTGTTTTAATATTTACAACACATCTTTCATGCATCTTTAATGGCATTGTTTATAAAAAATGCATTAACAGTTCTGTTTTCCTTCAGGCAGGGGGATCCTTTACAGGACAGGAAGCTTGATTTGGATCTTAATGATGATGATGTTCCACCTCTGTTCTGCGAATTAATGCATCTGGGAGACGAACTCCAGAGCGAAGATGTAAGAGGGGAGCTTGGCCTTTGCACGTGAATATTCTTAAGGAAAAAGCAAGAGCTTTTTTCTCCTTACAACTTACAGAAAGGTCCCAAAAAGAGCAGGAGGGAAGCAGGAACACAGAGATAAAATAAGGCTTAATTATTAACACTATTGCTCCCCTCCCCAGTTTGTGTATGTGTGTGGTTTTCCTCTCTGTTTTTTGTGTATGGAATTGTTGCATCTCCCTTATTTCTCTTTGTACAAGTATGCCTCTTAAAAGAGGCTGTCCCAAAGCCACCTGCGGACCAAATGATTGATTACTATCACACCTGGAGTCTCCCAGGAGCCAATATGACACTGCAAACCTTGCTTCCATTGACAAGTTTCCATAAAAAAAATAAAAATCCATATAAGCTATTAGATTCCCAATATGAAAAGGCTTTACACAGAGGCTTGCACGTAACTTTGCCAGGTGACAAAAAGTGATTTATGCGGGTTAACAATTCAGTAATAAGTTGGGCATATATGTATGCATTATATGTTTATATATACGTCATGTTTCAAAGACGGCAAAGATGCTCTTTTGGCAGGAGGAGACTGAAAACACCTCCTACATGGGTTAAGGATCAGGAATTTGTAAACCTTATGAAAATGCAGGTCTGAAATACTAATGAATCCCAGGAAAATCCCAAAGAAGTAGCATAATACCAAGAGTAGCAGGTTTCTGCCACCCAGAACCCTCTTAAACAAAAGCAGTCTGAGGATAAAGGGTTGCTTAAGAAGTCAGCCTGGTGTAAATAGACCACTCTCACAACTAAATTAAGGATGAAAAATATTTTGGGGTGCCATAGCACTGATTTTTCTTCCAATGAGAGCCTCACCTGACTCTGAAACCAGAATAGAAAAGATTATGGAGCAACATGGAAAGAATATTTTGGATGATCCAATTTACCTTTCAATGTGCAGAACAAAGAATTTGATTTGTAGCATTTTCAAAAGGATTTAGAATTACAAATCTGAATCAGAATTATTTTTATGTATGAAATGATAAAGATGGAAGATACTGTAGTGATCTTGGATTGCCAACATCCTAGCTAGAAAACAACCATATATTAACAATTTTCAGCCTAAACAGCCACAACAAGCACAAGCGTAACAGGAAGGATTGATCTTAAAATTTCAGAAACTGCTACTGGCACTGGCTGCTGTAATTTCTCACTTTTAACAATTAGGCATTATAAAGGAACTTGTACTTTGGAAAGCATCAACTCTGTCTCTTACACAGTGACAAGTCAGGCTCTGCTAAAAATAGCAACCAGCAAGGAAAATCAAGCTTTTTTTTATATATATATATAGTTTCTTTTTTACAAATAGGGCATAACTGGAAACACATACCATGCCACCTTTTAAAAGTCCTTTTCCCCCCTACTACTTTCAGCTGAAAAATCCACCCAGGCCAGTGTGCTGACAGATACTACGAATGGGCTCCATGTCTCCAGACTCACCTTTGAATTGTAATTAAAAGAAAAGGTGCAATTGTTGCTGAGCAATGGACATAACTCAGCCTCTCCATGCCTCCTCCTCAACACCACTTTTGTTCCTCCTTCTACCTTGCACCTCATTTTCTTAAGAGATCCTAAGGTGCTCAGGATAAGAGCCCAGGATTTCTTTGGGTTAAGACATCTAACAGCAAAATGTGTCAGCAAGACCCTTTGACAGGCTGAGAAGTGACTTGTCATAGGTCTCCGAGGAAATCGGCTTCTGACACAAGACCTGAGCCCTTGTTTTTTTTGTCATTGCACTTCCACAGTGAGGGCATCAATTTTTCTTCCGTGGCCACCAAAAGAGATGTCAGTCAAAAGGTCAGAGGGCAGAGGGGAGCTATGGGAATCAGAACCCTCTAGAGTGACACGGTTGCATGCTGTTCCTTTAATTTTTTTGTCTGGCAAGTGAAAGAGATTTCACCAGAAGGTGGGAAAGGACTTGGAACAAAATTGATCTTGGCTGAGCAAACATTTGACAACGTTCTGTGGGAAACAACCATCTGTCTTGGGAGATATCAACTCCAGGAGATATTGATGGCACTAAAAATATCTGCCTGAGTCCACAGTCCCAAGGCATTCCGTTTCAAGCATGAAGAGCCTCAATTCTTCAGCAGTAAACCTTTTTATTTATTTTTATTTTTGGAGTGTTGTCTTACCAGGTGTGCAGTGAAAGGCTCCGGTTTGTTCAAGATGCAGACGCACATGTTTTGGCGCCTGGGCTGAGTGGAAGCTATAGAGGAGATGCAGAGATATAATTAATATGGATTAAATGGAAAAAGGGCTTTGTGCTCGGCTTCACAAGTACAGACTGTTCACAGAGATGGATCTCTCTATCTCAGAAGAGCTTCTTAGAGCAGTTTGGCAGGCTGGTTTCTTCTAAAATACATGAGAAGAGAGGGGGAAAAAAGGTAATCTTTGAAAGAAACTTTAAAAATGCACCATGAATTCAAACCAGCTCTTTACTCCTCACTGACAGAGAGGTTAATGTGTTTATTGAAACTGAGAGGCAGCCCTCGTCCCACAAATCATTAAGATTTACAGAATCACAGAATGTTCAGGGTTGGAAGGGACCTCAAAAGATCATCTAGTCCAGCCCCCCTGCCAGAGCAGGATCACCTACAGTAGATCGCACAGGAATGCGTCCAGGCGGGTTTTGAATGTCTCCAGAGAAGGAGACTCCACAACCTCCCTGGGCAGCCTGTGCCAGGGCTCTGTCACCCTCACAGGGAAAAAGTTTTTCCTAATATTTTTGTGGAACCTCCTATGCTCCAGCTTGTACCCATTGCCCCTTGTCCTGTTATTGGACATCACTGAGAAGAGCCTGGCTCCGTCCTCCTGACACTCCCCCTTGACGTATTTATAAACATTACTGAAGTCACCCCTCAGCCTCCTCTTCTCCAAGCTAAACAGACCCAGCTCCTTCAGCCTTTCCTCATAAGGGAGATGTTCCACTCCCTTCAGCATCTTTTTTAGACCATTTCAGCTTCCATATGTGGATAAAAATCCAAAGTTTTCTGAGGGAAGTGTGAATATAGGGCAGGCTATATTCACTGACAGATGTTCTACACAGAAGTTGGCAGATTCACTTTCATACCTGTGATTTGGTGGTCTCCTGCTGTCCTGCCAAGTGCTTTCCATGGGCTTATAAAGTAACTAAAAGTTATTTTTGCCACAAACAAGAGTCTTGCTACTAGGGCATATTCCTCTTTGCAAAAGGCAGTGTCTTGGCCATCAGGGATCTCTGTGATATATCAGAGGATTACGGGTGAAATCCTTCACCTGTTGTCCCATACCTGCTCTGATGTCTCTCCCTCTGTCCATCTGTGATTGCTGCAAGCTCACTGCCAGATGTATGCCAACATCCACATCTTCTCAACAAAGAGCTTCAGCTATGGCAAAACCAAGATACTCACTCGGTAATAATAATAATAATTAAAAAAAAATCAATGTGTGTTGAAAGCCTACGGCTGAGTCTTCCTCAAAAGCTGGTTCAGACAATATATAAGAGAGAAATAAATAATATTAAAACCAATCAGATATTCCAGTGACACAAGAAGGAGATGCAACGACTACTTCATCCAGATATCCTCAGACGGAAAAAGAAAAGGGGTGTCATAGCAGTCTGGAGCGCTCGACAGGACAGATTTTACAGAAAAAGAGAATTCCTACTGGAGCAATCAAGGAAGAAAACATAAAATTGCTTTAGAAAACAGTAACTCCATGGTTCTGGAATAGTAAATTCCAACCACGTCTGTGGGGATAAACTGAGCAGGGGTTAATTGGGCAACCAGGGCAGACCAGGAGCCAGAGATGTTGGCTCATGCTAGGAAAGAAGTGAAAACACCTGAAAGAAAAGGTCAAACAGGAGAAAGGATTCCTCCCTGAACATACAGTCAGACAAGGAGCTGAGACAGAAGGCTGATAGGACGCACGGTTCTTTAATGATTTTTTTTTTTAGTTGGGTTTGTTTGCATGACAGCTCCGAAATAGGATAAAGTACAGAGAAGGGCAATGCTGCATAATGTGAACGAGAAAAGGGAACTGTTTAGCTTTTTCATTTAAATGCATGAAACTCTCTGTGAGGTCTGTGCATGTGTGTGGGGGAAGGGCGTGAAATTCTTTTTAAAAAAAAAATTATGCTGAAGTAACGGCAACTATGGTGAGAGAACAGACTTAATTGGAAGGCTCATAAGCACTGATGAAATTACAAACTGCTCTAATAGTCCCACACTGTGTTTCTGGATGCTGAGTGGGGCACTGACTCAACCAATACGTCAAGAAGACAGAATTTAATGGCAGAAAGCCCTCTGTAGCTCTCCAGAAATATACCACTGTGGTCACAAAGACCTGACTGCTGGGATAAGATAGATGCTACTTATGTGGTATGGATCTGCTTGTCCACAGGGAGCTCCTGAACCCATCAAGGTGGGTGTCCAGGGGTGGCTGCACACACCCTCTGCTTCCTTCATCCCTCTGTTTATCCCTGGCACCAGCATTCTCTGCAAGGGAGCCCTGCAGCTTGGCCTCGTGGGGACAGAGGAGAGGAATGGAAAAGTGAATAGATTCAGGCCCAGACACACTCGTGGAGGGGACAGGTGCCCCAGAGCAAAGGGACTCACAGGTTTGGCGGTGGGAGCAAAGAGCACACGTTTTGCTTCCTGCTTAGTGGTGACACAAAAAAATCTCAATCTGTCACGCACTGCCGGGGATGGCTGCCACTGCGTTCTGGCTGCCTTCCTCTATGCTTCACTGAACAGGGGCCATCTGTGTGCTAAGGCGACCTTTGAGGGTGACAAATAGGAAGACAACACTTGAGACATGATGGACTGGTGCTCAAGGCCGGAAGTAATGGTGGCACCTTACCAACAAGAGATCTTGCTGGTTTTGTATCATCTTCCCCAGACATCCAAACTCAAATGAGTTCTCTTCAAGTTTCTGAGGGAGGATCATCCTATCTCACAAAGCACAGCCTGTCCTGAAAACTAAGGAAACCAAAATCAGGCCATTATAAGTAATAACCAAGAACTCCAGATCAAATCTCTTATCCCCAGACCTCCAAAACCCAAACCCAGGTAAAAACAATTAATTTAAAAATCTGCACATGGTCACTAATAACACATACATTTCAGTTGTCTTGTGCCTTTCTGCCTCACCATCAAATATGTTATATCTGTGCCCTCTTTATTCAGTAAGAATTTATTTATATATGGTTATGGTGCACCCTGAAACACAGAGCTCACTAATTAACTCATAGCCACCGGGAACGCAGATTAGCACAACAAAATCCAGAGCAAATAGACAAGACTGGTCATGAGATATACATGCTTGAATCACAGAAAACAGTCAGCCTCAGTGGTTTGAACCCATATTAGGGGAACACCACGCATTTCAAGTTGAGCGTCAGAGGCTGTCCAGTGCTAATGATAGGTCTGAAAAATCAGGCTCTGGTTGTGCAGGGAGGTGTGGGCTTGAGATGTCCAGCCTTCAAGTCTGCTTAGTGTTAACATGAGGACGTGCTTTTCAATATTGTATTGATGAGTTGGAACCAGAGCAAATGCTGGAAATTCTTTTATCACGTGGAATATCCCAGTGTTGTCGCTCAGACCAAGTCATCCTGCCAACAGATCGTGGACTGGAGGTTTTGTGATGGAAAACTACGGATCTGCATTGGACCAAAGCAAAGACAAGTTAAATTTGGGTGACTTAATACTCTGTGTGCATGTGCAAGAGGGCAGCTAAGCTGACAAAAAGCCTTCTGATATTGCAGCTACCAGATTTGAGGCTCCCAGCGTTTTAATACTTGCCACCTTGCCTCTTCTGCTACCATGAAGAATTCCGATGACTGGGCATCACTTGTGGAAATCCACGCTGGGCATTTGCTGCCAACCAGTGAATTTATTCCTACTGGAAATACGGGGGGGGGGCTACAAAGGATAAACTATTTCTTATCTGCATTTAAGCTCCTTTGTGCCTGCTAAAGGGCTTCACCTAAAATCAGTGACAACCTGTCCGCTCCCATGCCTAATCATCATAAATGTGTGAAAACAGAAACCAGCATAGTTAGCAATTATCCCTTCATTATGCCAATGTGCTTCTGATAGCATAATCATCATCAGAAGACACATGATTCTCCTTTGCCATTTTCTGTTTGCAAATTTACCTTCTTTTTCTGCTAATAAGGAATTTTTTTTTAACAAGAAACAACAACAAAACCTACCTTTTGAAGCCTGTGCCCGCCCATGCAGCATTCAGTGACAAAATGTCCCTTGACCTGAAGAATCAGGCTCTGAAGTAGCAAACATCAGCAGAAATAACAGGCACATGAAAAGGCAGGAGAGAAGAGCACAAGAAAAACATCTAAAGCCAACTCTGAAAGAGAATTTGGTGCCCATCACAGGTGGCTTGAAGTTTCCACATTGTCTAGCGGCAATTTTGATTAAGATCAGTTAACCAGCAATTTCCTTTCTTATTGGCTTTTAACCATTTATTGTTTATAGTGCAATCTAGGAAGCTCCGTCATAGACATGAAATCATTTAGAAGACGAAGCAGGAATCGCTCTGACGGAATAAGTTAAAACTCAGCATGTGCCCTTCAGCTGGAAATCATAAGGCATCCCTAGAAAAGTCTAGCTGAACCCTGAGCTGGAAGACAGAAAACAAGAGGGCACCTTTCCTGCTCTTGACAAAGGAGGCTGCTAACCTTGATCTGTGTGTTACATGCAACGGTAATCTTGTTGAAAATCAGATCCCAAATTCTGCCTGTGCCTGCATAGCCTTTATACTTCCTCCTGTCTCTCCTCCCTGTCTTCCAGGATTGCCTGCCCTTGGCAATGGCATTCTCTTCCTCCCTTCACTACCTATCCAGGAATGTTCACATTCTTCCTCATAAGTTGAAGTTTCAAAAACTGAAAGTCAAAAACTGAAAGTCAAAAACCAAAAGTCAACCCCTTCTTGCACAAAGACCAGCAGTCCCCAAAGAGCATCAGGTTTGCCACCTGCCAGAAAAATCTCCCTTTGTACAATCCACAGATCTCTGCAAGCGGGTGTGAATCTCACACAGCAGTTTCTAGAAGTAACCCTTGTGTTTGCTCTCTGCCATAGCAAGGGCACGCTGCTTTGCTCTGAGGGGCGGTCTGGCTGCTTCGCTTGCTGTGATCTGCAATGAGCTCATCCACTCCTGGCTTTCAGGAAAGTCCAGCTCTGCTCCTCTTCCCCTGCAAAATCCGGTACGGTCAGCAATTCCTCCAGATTAGCCCCAAGAAAGCTAAACAACATCCCCCTCCCAAAATATAAGGACCTCTACAAACATTTCTGCACGCCACTCTGAGTGCTACATGGGTTTCTTGTATCTTGCCTTACTGAAGTTCAGAAGAATGCATCTGTCTTATAGATAAATAAATCAAATTAATCTCATATGGAGAAAGCTGACCAAACCTGGGCATGCCACTGCACATGCATTTTCCCCAGAGGGGAGGATGGGAAAGCAAACAAAACCTGGCAGATGTTGGCTGTGGTGTTTAATGTGCTGCTGGAAGGTGCTCAGATTCTGTAGTGAGGAGAGCTCAGAAATCTGTAGTGCAGAAGCCAAATGCTTCAAGATGAGCTTTTCATATTGCTCTGTTTTGAAACACTTCAAGATGATGCAGCACAGAAATAATTGAGACAAAAATAGATTTTGCTAAGCAAGAGGGAAAGATAAAACATTACACTTCACAATATATCACTGAAATTACACTATCTGAAAAGGCAATATGTCATCTGAAACACTGAGTATCAAAATCATTTGATTTTTCTATCAAAATGTGGGAAAGATGAAGAATATTAAGCAAAATTTCTTCAAATTGAAATTCAGGCTGTCTTGCATATACAGAGCTTTGGAAATCACAGTTGTCTTCATTTTGACTTAATTAAGTACCTACCTCAACTTGCTTTTAAACTGCAGTGACAGACATGATTAAATTCTTAGATGTATTAAAAAAATATCCTAAGTGAATGAGTGGGGAAAAACACCCAACTCAGTTTATGTGTGTTGCATTGTATCATCAGTTGACTTTCGGATGTTGGAGTTTGCTTTATCAGGATTTGACACTATCTACTTGACTAAGCAGTAGCTCAAACACAGAAAAATATGTAATAAAAACACTGAAAATGTCATGCCTGTGAGCTCCAAAGCAGCATAAGACGTGACAAATTTAACACTGTTTTTACTCTTAAAGGAACTCCTCACCCATTGATTCATCTTCTGTTCACCCAGGATCATCCTGTCACTACTGCTCAGAGCTGTAGTGCATTTCTCTCTGTGTAGTAGAAGAAAAAAAATAAATTACTGATATAATAAAAAATTTCACGGCCTCTGCTTAAGGCTTCAGAGCTACCTTGTGGTCTTTGTAGAAGGGCTCATTAAAAATGCATTATGCTAGTGAGAGAGCAATAGCCTGCCTGCACAGAAAAGGGGCAGTTAAACGAGAGAAAATTTCTCTTCTAGGGAAAGCAGTGAGAGGGACTCCTTAAAACTTCTTGACTCACGGCTTAGACTCAAGCGCAACGTCACAACTGACGTACATCTGACTGCTCTGCCCAGCCACGGCTGTTATCATAGAATCATAGAACAATTCAGGTTGGAAAAGACCCTTGGGATCATCGAGTCCAACCATTAACCCTACACTACAAGGTCACCCCTAAACTGTATCACCCAACACCCCATCTAAATGACACTTGAACACATCCAAGGATGGCGACTCAACCACCTCCCTAGGCAGTCTGTTCCAGTGTGTGACCACTCTTTCTGTTCCCAAGGAGAGAAATCGCACGCTGCAAGGTGGGCAGCAGTTGCCCGGTGCCTCTTGCAGTGCCCTGTTAATAAATAAACACACCAACAAAGTCCCTGGCAAATGTGGAGCTATATCCAACCCGTGATGGGGATATCCTGAAACTGTACCAGGGACATGACCGGAGTGCCTGTCCCCAGGGCTGGCCAAGAGCTTTCTTACAATAAACTCCATCTTCTGTGAATTAATTGCATGAACCATTAGTTCACACAAGATGAAAATATTCCCTAAAAAGTGAGCCCACACCAGCCAGAAATCCTCCTTCTGTTATAGCAACACAGCCCACATTAAAGTGTAATTCCAGAGTAGGTGCAATTCAGTGCCACCAGCTGCTGATGTTAAAAACCAAACGAACCAGCAAACCAACTAAACCTAAAACATAATTAAACGAGTTGCCATAGCCTAATACACTATTTAGATGCAATAAGATCTTAAAAAACTTGATCATTATGCATCTTGTCTTAGTGGAGCCTTTAGATTTTGAATGTTTCAGCTTTTCTCTGGAAGCAGGGAAGGAAGAAAATTTGCCCTTTTTTCCTTTTTCTTTCTTTTACTAAAGGTCACGTGCCCTCTCTCTAAGTCGTATATTGCATAAAATATTTTGGAAATCAGCAAGCATATCTGCAGTAGCATTCAGGTTCCTTCTTCATGTTGAATTTAGAATTTCAGGGACCTAGGTATAATTCCATCAAAACATTAAAGGGAGTAGAAATAAGCAGTCAAAAATTAGCATGCAAAGTGGAAGCTGTATTTTTTATGGGTGAATATGAATTGTACAGAAAATAATTAGTATTATTATTGGAGAGGGTTTTCCTGTTAAACAAAGACATTGTTAAAAGAAGCTCGTTAAAAAAAAAGTCACCATATATACCTGAAAAAATACCCAATTCTTCCTTCTTTCCTTGCTTTACCCCCCTCCTTTAAGGAAATCCTTTCTTTTTCTGTTCTTTTGTTGTCACATCTGTGAGGATATTTGTGGTGTTTCTTCCAACATATTTCAGGTAGGCTGGCAGCACATGTATTGTAAATCAAATTAAGGTCCAGGCAGACAACATGAAGGGCTAAAAAAATGTTATCGTAAATCAGGGACGAAGTGGGAGAGAAGCTGAAGTTTGAGCTGGTGCCTGGAAGCAGCTCTATGGGTGTAGGGTGAGGATTTTTCCGGTCTCCTACCTTGCATGGGGTCACGCCCTATGTCACAAATGGCTCTGTCCACCTGTCCTGTCACCCATCCAGAGCCTCCAGGCCCGGCTTGACCACTAAAGTGAAAAATAAGGAACAAAAGCAGCAAAGCAGGGTGCGAGCAGTGCAACAGTGCAGAGGAAGGGGCTGCAGGAACCTTGCCCTATCTGTAATTCTTGCGAATGACTGCATCTCTAAGAAGGAAATTGCAGGTATTTCATGGGGAAAAAAAAATCACTTTTTTTGGAGGAAACAGCAGCACATATCCTTTTTTTGAAGAGCTCCTTAACATGAGAGATGTTAACAAGCATTTTTGTATCTGTTCTCTACTTTTGACACCAAATACAGCTTAAGTTATAAGAACACACAGTAAGGACAGGTATGTCTGCAGGCATGTGAAAGCGTACGTGTCAGCTTCACAGTCTGCAGTGCCCAAACAGAGGCAGCAGACTGAGCAACTCAGCGGGCTGGAGAGGATTAACACATCAGGAGTAAAATGTAGCGGAAAAGTTGTTTTTTGGGGATTTTTTATGCCTCTGTCCATGCTGCCTTCCTGGATAGCTGGAGAGGGGGAACACTCTGCCAAATGTCATAACAGCATCATTAAACCTCAAGTTTATCTTAGATAAAGACCAACAGGCACAAGGACACCCAGAAGCATTATCAGCCACCACTCCAAGGATGACAGGTTGTTACTACCATTTCCTAAGAGGCTGCAGCTGTGAACTTCCTTTTCCTTTTATTTTTTCGCCCCTCCACTCAGCAACCTTCAGAAACTGGAGTTTAGGTCTCTTTTAAGTTGATGTGCTACAAAGGAACCAAAAAGAAAGCCTCGAGGGGAAGATATTGGCTTTAGCTATTTGATCCAGCTTTTTACATCACTATTCTATCCCCAGTTCTGAGAAAACGAAATCCCTTTATCCTCTGATTCCCTACCTAATCAAAACTAGGCTATTTTATCCAAATAGCCAAGCCACGCTGCTTAACGCCTGCATCGATTTCAGTCCCCAGAGTGCCCGCTCTGAAAGACGTTCCCTAGCCAGAAAAAAGAGTCATTTCTGCTGCTGCTGTTATGAAGCTCTACCTTTGTCAAAACACTACTCTTCCTGTCGCGAATACAAACGGCGCAGCAGCGTGAGGAGGGACCGCGGGAACGCAGGGTGTAGGCAGCAGCCCCGCTCTGCCCCAGCGGCGGCACAGCACCCTCCAGCACAGCGTAGCACCAAAAACAAGGCGCTGCAGCCCTGGCTTGGCTTTCTGTGCATTTTGCCTGCGTGGGGAAAACATTCAAGGATGCTGTCCTGCGGCACAGCACGGCCTCCGAGCTGCTGCAGGAGCGGGGAAGCGTGGCTGTTATCAGGGCAGATCTAATATTAGCTACAACTTCCTCAGCAGGCAGATGCCTTCGTCGCCTTCCTTGTAACCTCGAGGAAGGAGATGAGAAAAACTACAGCAGCAGGGTGTCTGCTGCGACACATGGCACATCATACGCAAGGACGGGGTGTCTTCGTACCCCCAGCCCAGCTCTAGCAGGATTCCTCTGTCCTGGGTAAGCAGCATCCGCAGCCAGCCCTGCAGAGCCAGGGGACCTGACCCCGAGGCCAACCCTAAGCGTAACCCAGTCTGTCCCCCTGGATGGAGATACTGGGCAGTGGACAAGGAGAATTTTTTTCATAGCCCACATAAACAGAAAATCTTGAATGGTTTCAGGGTTCTACCACCTCCCTACGTGGTACGTATTGCCGAAGGTGGGGAGAGGGAGGGTTATCAGCATGCAAAATAACATTAAAGATCTCTCTCCTGAGGAAAGCAGGACGTACAAAATGCGTCAGGAAACTGGAGCACAAGTCAACACCTAGTTAGTACCTCAGTTTACCTGGGGATTTGCAGCAGGAGTGTGGAAACGTGGGGATCTCTCATTTCTTAAAATTTCCATTTCAATAGATAACTTATCATCAGGCCAAAAGATTGAACACCTTGCATCTCTTCCAGGTATCACCATTACACATGGAAAACAATTATTAAATCAATGGACAGATCAAAAGCTACAATTTGTTTTTCTTTTATATATATTTGTTTTTCTTTTATAGCTGGCAAATCCAGAGCAGAAGATCGCAGCTGGGAAGCTGGTTTTGGGATACAAATGAAGTGCACTTTCTGCAGACATCCTACCAGTAATAAAACTGTGGAGAACACAATTCCTCTGCTCCCAAAATCACACAGAAGAAACCCGGCTGTCATTACACAGTTGGGTCCCTAGCAGAAGCAGAGAGAAAAACAGTGGATTTGAAAATAGTTTCAACTACAAGATGAAGCTGTTCAGTGAGAAATTGATTTGGAGGATTCACTGTGAAAATGAAACATTGTGCCTGGGTTTTGTTTCTTTGCTTTCTAATACATTTTTTTTTAAAAAAAATATTTTAACATTTCCCCGCATGCTGCTCTGTCTTGCCCTTTTTGAAAAGAAAAACATATACTGCTGCAGTGTTATCCAGTCTTCAACCCAACACAAACTCTAAAAGTATTCTTAACCTCATCCCTGCCATCTCAAACACTCATAACATCAAATAATAGCTAGCTCTGCTCTACTAGAACAGGTCTTGCTAAAGCCAACATAGACTTCTAAGAGCAAGTCCTGACTCAGGCCACTGGTCTCCATGAATTCTAAATGAAGGTCAGGCTGATACCTTACCCTGAGCCCTGCCTTCAGCCTTACGAGTCCCAATACCTGGAAAATTAAAAGTATCACTGCCAAACCCCCGCACAGGGAAGAAGACTCTCCACTAAGTGGGGTTCACCTGCTTCTATTTTCCCCTCAGTCTCCACTTAAATCTTGCCCTGACCTTTGCTTCGGTGCATCAAGGTTAACTGCAGGCTAACTCCTCCTGAACACTGCCCTACGCCAACTTATCTTTATGTGCCAACAACAGACGAAACAGAAAGAATGGAACTTTTCTTCCTTTTTCTTTGTAGCAGAGCATTCCAGAAGACCTTGCACGTGGCCCATGCTGCCCAAGGAGATGCCACTGCATTGCCACCCCCTGTTGCTGTTACTCATGCTTTAGCAAAGGCAGGCAGGACCCTGAGGTTTTCTCTAAAAAGAGATGCAAAGACGAATTTACTGCTTCAAGAAACAGAACTGGTGGTGCAGAAACCACCAATTACTGGATTATGATTTGCTTTGGAGCTTTGCCGCCCAAGCCTTCCATTGGCATTGATATTGAGGCTTTTCTCTTTTGCTCTTTTGGGTGGATTTTTTTGTTGTTGTTGGTTGGGGTTTTTGTTGGGTTTTGTTTATAGAAAGGTCATATAGTCCTGTCTCTTATTTTCTCAACTGCAAGTTGACATGTCTCCGTTTTGCCCTTAGTTAACCCCAAAGGAATGAGAAGATTCTGATAATACTACGAAAAACTTTGTTCTATCAAACACTGACAGTTGGTCAAATTTTAAGCAATAGGCATCAGGCCTGTTTTGACAGTCCTTTTTTTTATGAGCTGGGTTTGCTTCCAGTTTCATTTAGCTCTCAATGTTTCTAGGGCTCGATCCAGAGCTCTGAGCATCATGGTAGTTTTTATCAAGCCCAAGAGCTTTTGGATCTGGCATGCTTTGCCCCAAAAGACCGTTGCAAATCCATCCACACAGCCGCTAACCCGCCCCAGGTGCTGCAGCTGCCCACAGCCTAGGAACAGCTCAGAAGCTTGCCAGGAAAACAGATAAGCACATTGAGGGGTACCTGCGTAACCGATGGGGAAACCTCAGCTGATCTCAAAGGGAGCATGATGAGACCTCTGGACGGTTGCGTGAAGTGATAACGTGATTTCCTGCTTTCCCGCACCTTCATTTCTAGAACGGTCCTCCCCACTTCATCATTTACAAATGATAAAGTTAAATTGTAAGGCTGGAAAAATATTGAATGTTCTCCACTTCCCTGGCTGAAATTACATAGAAATGGCAGAGTTGCCCACTGCCGAAGCCTGCACAGAGGCTCCAGCCAGAAGAGTCAGACACCTGTGAGAGGCAGGTCTGTTTTCTCAGAGCGAGTAAATCACTCCAATACATTGTTCAATGGCCAGGTTAACTGAGCCAGGACAATGCATTCAGGATCTGCTGGTGAGGGCAGACGTTGCTCTTCAGCCCCTCTTCAAGAAAGAGCAACCTATTGTGACTTTTGCAACAGTAGGATTTCTGTGAAAGATAAAAAAAGAGGTCAGCCAAAAGACGAGGGCTTCCTTCCCTTCCTCCAAACACACTTGGCTTGAGCAGGCAACTAAGTCATTGGCTGTGAATTCTGCAGACTGCACAGGCAAGCATTCAGAAGCCTTTTGGTCTGGATCACTGCAACCCCAGAGCAATTTCCCTTAAGGGAAACATGGATCCACTCTCACCTTCGGCTGTTTTCGGCAGCACTAATGTCTTCGTCAAATGCTAGGCTAAAAATACCCTTCCACACCTGCACTTATATTCTTTTTTTTTCCCTAGAAGAACTTTTTTTTTGGTTTTAAATGCACACATGGACAACAGAAAGCAAAAACAACAAAGGAAACAAAGGCATTACTGCAGATAAATACAAGGGAATCTCAGTTAATGAGCTCATGTAATACCCTACTTTCTCTTATTCATATATCAGTCTCTTTTTGCTCTAAAACACCAACAGGTTCCAAAGTTCATGCTATGTGCTGATGTGCATCTGCTGGAAGGTGCCTTGTTTCTGAGAAGCAGAGTCACACTGAGGTTGCTACGGCAAACAAGCTTTCTATCAGTCAGGAAAAGAAAGCCCTATATAAATACCGAGTAAGTACTCAGAGAAGAGCAAGATCAAAAGCTGAAGTAGCTTCACCCAGTGTTATGCAGCCAAATCCCCTTTTAAGAGTTAATGGGGATCTGTGACTGCAGCATATTCTCTTTTTTTTTATTTTTCCCCCTTTTCAGAAGCTACTCTCTTAGGCTAAAATGCAAACCGTGCTTTCACTCACATTGGCAAAAAACCAAACTCATTCGACTGACTTCAGTGATATTATCTCAACTGCCTTAATCTGGACTGTAATCACAGAATGTTAGGGGTTGGAAGGGACCTCAAAAGATCATCGCGTCTTCACTGCATGCTCACACAATTCTCCTGGAGGTTATCACACCCAAAGCCATGACTTACACCTTGTTAAAGCTGGTTGACCAAACAGTCTTTTTACCCCACTGCAATAAAGCCACTCCAGAGTTTTTGAGACACCAGCCAACCACTTAAAGGACCTCTCTGAAATTTTTGCTCAGATACATGGCTCATAACATAATAGCAAATATGAGACTAAGTTTTCTGCTCTCTATTTGGGAGGGTTTTCCTTCATCACACCTTATCTGAACAGCGTAACTGTAACCGCAGGGGGTAACGGTAAATGGAGTAACCCTACAACTACTTTGCCTATGGGTTCATGGGACAGAATCCAATCAGTGTGCTGTATTTCCTAACCAAAACGACTAAATGACGGCTGTTCAAATAGAATGGCAAGTGGCAAAACCCTCATCCTTGAGAGTATTTCTGACAGGTCCCTTGTGGGCTGTATCTTTGCCCCATGCTGCCCAGTACCTCTAGTAATGTGTCACATGTGACGTATGACACATGTGCATGCAGTGACACACAAATTAGTAGAGTGATAAATACCAATGAAGCTCAGTGAAGTAAATCCAGTGAAAGGTAGCCACTAGTGGAGACACATTTTAAATTGTGACATTGAATTCATAGTTAAAGGGAGCTACTCTGGGTTTCCAACCAGGTAGATGTAAAGAGACCCTCCTGCTTCTCCCATCTGCTGGTTCTTCTCATCAAACAGGGACTGCTGAAAAGGTCAAGAGACTCAGGTGTCTGCTGCTGGTGCTGGGCTTGCTTTCTATCCCATGGCCTGGAGGCACCAAAACCAAGTGTGAACTTCAGAGCATCCAGGTGGGAAAAAGGGATCAAGTGAGGAGACTGGTGGATGATAGACAAAGGACAAGAAAGCCTGGGGAGAGAGAAGAGATGTCATAGCTCTATCAGAAAGTCAGCGGAGAGTCTAAAGACACTAAAGCAAGTGGTGTTGTCTTATTAGGGATTTCTTCATTAGTATTCATGAGCAAAACAAAGCAGAATGTTGTCCATCATACTTTCACATAAAGACTTTTTTTGTATTGTTGAGAAAATATGTGCAATTAATTTCTTTAGCCCATTCCTGGCCATCAGAATTCCCTTCAGACTGATACAGCTGTTTAAGGGCTGCACCCAACAATTACAGTACACAGCCCATTCTGTGAAATCTTCCATATAAACTTCCCGGTCTGACATGTAAAAAAACCTCTCTTAACTGGACTAAAGTAACATGAAAAGTTAATTTTTGTCTTCCTACTGGCTGATCTTTCTCACTGTAGAATAAACAATGCCTCAGCCTCTTAAAAAACAGATATATTTCTGATGAAGTTGCCATAAACTTGAACCATTAAAGTAGGAAGGAATTTAATAAACCAAAGTTTCACAGTCTCATTACCTCATTACAGCTGTGCCTCAGCACCATACAGTCAATAAAGTATCACTACATAATTTTCAGGCTACTTCTCCCAATTTCATAGATGACAAAACAGAAAACTGAATAGCTTATGTGGCTGCATAATTTCCTGTACACCTAACTTTCCTGCTGAATCAGAAATCAAGTATCAAGCTTGCCAAGTCCCAGTTCCTCCCAGCCTGATGCGTGGTGGGGAAATTCTTCGAGAAGGAGGACAGGGGTTGCAGCCAATGTTGCTTTTGGGTAAGCAAAGGATTTTGATAGCAGCCGCCGGTGAGGCCAAGTGCATCCAACAGCGCCCAACAGCAACATGAAAGCAGAGTAGTGAAGAGAGTGTGAGCCATGTACTATTTAAAAATATATTTACACATGCACATATACATATATATACACATGTACAGGCTTCATGGTTTCCACATCCTCACATGTCACTTTCTACGGGCAGCTTCTCTATAATGGAAAAGGTGTAATCAAGCCTGTACAATCACCATGAGGGTTAAACCCAGATAAAGAATTTCCATACATTCTTGGTCATCTAGCAGATGTAATTCAAAAGCCTGCTCATAGAGATCAGGGAGAAGGTATGTCCATCTGTCTGTTCACAGACATTTATAATCATGCCCTTGCAACTTTTTTTTTCTGAGCACACCAAATAGCTACAATGACCCACTTGTGCGGTCAGAAATGCAAAGTTCAGGCATTTTGTAACTCGGAAAGAGGAAGTGCACACCTGAGCAAGGCAGCACGTACATGGGCCTGAAGAGAACAAGTTCTGGGAACTCTCACAGTGTGGCCTGCAGAGATGTGCTTTTGTGCGGCAGAAGACAGGGCTGAGCCCCTGCTCCCAAACCAGCCTTGGGTTCAACCTCCTTGTGCTGAGAGCCCATGCCCCTGAGTCCTCTGCATCACGCAGCACGAGACCCCCTTTTGGGCTCACCAAGGGCCAGCATGAACAACATTTAGTATGGCCAAATTAAGATCTCTTTGTTTTCTCATTCTCCAGCTATGATTTGAGCTTTCCACCCCATTTTCCAGGTACACTCCTCTCTGGCTCTTTGAGTTTTGCAGCTACAAGGACAAAACTTCTGAGACACTTCCCTGCATGTCTTCCCACTGGTCTTAAATGCTAATGCATTATATAATTCTACCATGTGCTGAGGGACCCTCTGCATTATTTAAAGGCTGTCAGTCAGGTGTGAACCTTTCCATTGATTTACCATTCACTTCTCATCCTCTCCTGGATGCATTAGGCAGCTGCAACTCACAACTGCTATTGAAGAATAACAATTCCATTTGTTTGAATCTGACTTAGCAATGCTCACTTTTGCAGCCCATATAATTCTCCTTACTGTGGTTTGTGTGACATTAATGACAAAATAAATAATTCAGCATGGTTTTCACCCAAATGTAGCCCTGTCAGAGACTAATATACAATCTCTGCTAGCTTATTTACCGAAACAAGCCATTGAATTGTACTTTTAAAGGTTGAAACTCTCATTTTGATGGAATTTGGTGGCAAAACTCCCCTGAGACCCAATGGTTACTAATAGGTACAATCTCCTGCTCCCACTCCTGCCACCCCACCTTCTCGTTTAGCCCTCGCATTTATGCTCTGCACCCACCCAGCAGGTCTGTGCCTTCTTACCCTGCACATCTTACAAAACAGGCTGGCTTTTTATGAAGCTGCACTTAGCTTGAAGGGACGAGGAACTGAAGCTCAGCAGCACCGGGGACGTCTGCACAGGGTAATTAGGAGAAAAGGGAACACTTACCTGACTAATGAGACCTGGCAGCAAGACTTTGTGAAGGAAACCACTCCTGTTGGGGCTCTCAGGGCAGTGGGTTCAGTGATGAATCCAGGCACTTCAAGCACTTGAGGAAGGCTGTGTGGCTACAGAAGCACTTCAACAAGACCACTATTAAAAAAGGGGAAGGGGAAGAGGAAGGGGAAGGGACTAATTTTTTAGAAATTCATGACAAATTTTCTCATAACTTCACTGAAGCCCGGATATGCCTCTAACTACCCACTCACCCAGTCCCTCTACTGGGCACTTGTTCTTAATTTCTTATATACTCATTCCTACTTGACCTGTGTTCATTAATGCTGTCCTTGAGCTGCCACGCTAAAATTTGTGTCACTAGCTGTACAATTTTTGCGTAAAGGAACACTCCTATCATGACAAATTTTGCAGCTTATAGTGCTGCTTTCCCTTAGAAGTGTATCGGGTCTAAAAACATCTCAGGGTTGCATTTGGATCAAGACCTTTATTTCCTCATGACTCTATGTTCATGTCCTGTTCTTTTTTTTTTTTTTTCCCCCCACAGCACACCACGTAATTTTTCTGTAAGCAACACGTTTGGAGATGACGAATACATCACCCCTAATTATTCTCCCCTCGAGCAGGGTCAATTTGATATTCAGATTGGCTTTTCATTTATCCCGGGTTTGCAAAATGATTTTGGTTTCTTTCAGATTCAATTTATTTAAATGATTGGCATCCGATTTTTGATTTTGCAGAATGTAACTGTCTAGACTGCTGTCCAGGGTTTTTTTTGTCATGCCCACGGAGTCTGTTTTTCTTGTTGTGCAATTGCAATTGCTGTTTGGAAAGATGACAGCATGCATTAGGTAGCTGATGAAATAAAGTCTAATGAATTCTCATGGTGAGAGAAATCATTACAGCTTATGATTTCAAAATCATGAATGGCCCATTTCCTTCAAAATAAGATAAAAACGAATAGCTGATACTTTTCAAAGCATACTCTAAGTAAAATTGCTAATGGTTTCCTTGGAGCTAGAAACTGTGTGCTGGGAAAGGGATTCACCTGCCCCCCAAAGCAACTCTGATTAAGAGGGAGTCAGAGACAACTAAGGTATCTGAGTTTTTCTTCCCCAACCTTGACCAAGACAACTATAACACACCAACCAGAAAGCTTCTCACAGTTCCCTTTGAAGCCCACTCTTGGGAACCCCTTCACAGCCCCACGTCAGCCATGTTTTAGCCTCCTTGTTCTTCCAGCAGGAACTCAAATCCTAAAAATAACCATAACAATGGAGTAGTGACTCCTGTATCATCTTACAAAGAAACATGTCCAGAAATCATTGTCTCCTTTAGAGAAATAGCCTAGTTTAAAGTCCTGATCAGCTAAACTTTGGGACTAGTTGAGAGGCTATTCGTTTATTAAGGCAAAACCTAGAGTTTAACATGAAAATTCTTACTTCTGAATGACATTAAGGCTACCTGCTCGGTATAGACTTTAGCCACATTTGTGACATCAGCACAACCAGGAATGAGCAGACAGATTGTCTCAGAAAATTTTGCCGAAATTACTCAACCTCGTTCATCAAAGTCACTGTTTTGCCCAACAACACTGACAGGGTGAAACGTAAATATCAGAATGGAAGATAACTCATTAAAGGAGATGTGGATCAGGTACTGGGAGGAAGCACTGCTCTATTCCTTCATTAACTGAGGCTAAAAACCCCAACCAACCCCCAAGTGCTTAAGGTACACACAGTTAACCTATTCACATCCTCCTCTTCACAAACAAGCTCACACAATTCTAGAGTGCAAAATTCATTTTCCTTCATATTGCTCTCAAACAAACAAACTCCCAGACGGGATGAATGTGTATATGTGAGGTTGCCATCAGGTAGATGGCACAGCAATGGTCATAATCTAAGTCTGCAAAACATTCACCACCTGAGAAGTATCAAACTTGGCTGACCAGTCATGCTCCATCTCTGGTAACCATTATCCTACACATCAAAGCTCAGAGAAAGTGCCCTTAACTTTCAGGGCTGGAGCCTGCGCTGCATGCCCTAGCTTCGTGTATCCTTCCTACAGGGCAAATGTATCAGCGCAATACATCAGCTAGAGGAAGAGGCAAAACTTAAACCAAAACCATGGGGACATCGGCACCGGTCTCATAATACGTCATGTATGGAAACAAAAATCAAAGTGGCCTCTTTGTATAAGTGATCCAAGAAAAACATTACAGCCAGGCAAAAAATAGCTGATGGCACAGTGGAGCTCTCACAAAGTGCCATATCCCTGCCCATATGTATGGTTTGCAGTCTGATTTGCTCAGCACCATCTTTGGTTTAACTGTCCATTTAGTTTGAATTGCATGCAATACTTACAGAAGCATACGTGGGACTGACAGGAATACGAATGAATTACCTAGGTCTGGAGTTACGACAATGACACTGGGAAATGAATTCCCCGGGGGCTTTGAAAGAGGAGATTTTATTTTTTTTAAAATTAAAAAATTCACTGTTGTTTTTTATTTGAGTTCCTGATATTTTCAGCTTCTAGAAACATTACCTTAGTTAACTTTCTGCACTAAACTTTTTAACGATAAGAATACAGTCCCCTTCATTACAAATAAAAAAAGAATACTCCCTGGCTTTGCAGCCCTGCTATCATATTTAAGACACCTCCCAGGGTAGAGCTGTCACAAAGTAGAGAGAATTTTCATTTGAACCAGAGGCTGGATTGCACTTTTCATTTCTGCACGCCACAGCAGAGACGAGCAGCCGGCTGGGATCCCTTAGAAGCAATGCTGGGCTCTTAAGTGGATTGACTGCGTTCAGCAATGCAGCAATTCCCAGTGACCCCATAAATTGCAGCCTAGAAAACACTGACCGGAGCCTGGTCTCATTTATCACAAACTGCGGGAGCTGGTGACTTCCACTTGCACCTCAGTCCTCCCAAGGAAAGGGCCATGACAAAGAGGGAGGGAGAGGTGGAGCTCACTGCAGGCACTGACTCCTTGGAGCAATAACTGCTTTGCTCCTGTAAAGCAATTGCTGTGAGATTTTCAAGGCTAAAATCTGCTGTGCTTTCAGCCTGACAATGGGAAGCATTTTATTGCTTTGCTCCCAGCTCTTCTGCCCAGCTGGAGCCTCAGCACCCCATATTTTCCTCTTCCTGCCTCATTTTCCCTCGCCTGTCAGCTTTGGGGCTGCGGAGGAGCAGTGATGACTCTTTACAAGCCCTTATGCCAGCTTAATCACAAAGGTCGAGATGAGTCAGTGATCTCGTGTAAAGGTTTGGCTCCGTTAAGAAGACACTTTTTAAAAGCAGCTGAACAATTAAACAGTCGCAAGCCAACACACTGCTCCTGTTCTGCAGTGCTGCAGTGGGAAGAGCAGGGCGCAGCCTCCTCACTCACCCACATATTCAGAAACCTTGATGCCAAAGCCCCGCGCAGCCTCCTCCCACACCTCTGAGATACTCCGGATGGTTTTGTCAGCAAAGCAGAATACCAGCATGAATAACACACCGATACTGTCAAGGACAGTGAAGAGCAATCAGCACAGTCAGCCCTGCTCTAAATGCTCCCAGAATATTTATAACTTGAGTGTTTTGCCCAGGGAGCTGCAGCATAATTCAGGCTCCTGTTTCCTGCTCACTTTTCTTTCCCCAAACACACAATAGTTTTCTATCATCAGTCTCCAGAGTCTCACACTTTCAGTGTCCTGAACTTGTATTTCTCTTTCCCACAGACACAACCTCTCCTCCTAGTGCACAAAACAGCTGACTCCGTCACCTTTGCTGGCAACACAGAATCACAGAATGTTCAGGGTTGGAAGGGACCTCAAAAGATCATCCAGCCCCCCTGCCAGAGCAGAAGTACTCATCCAGGTTGGTTCTGAATGTCTCCAGAGAAGGAGACTCCACACTCTCCCTGGGCAGCCTGTGCCAGGGCTCTGTCACCCTCACAGGGAAAACATTTTTTCTAATATTTTTATGGAACCTCCTATGTTCCAGCTTGTACCCATTGCCCCCTGTCCTGTCATTGGACATCACTGAAAAGAGCCTGGCTCCGTCCTCCTGACACTCCCCCTTGACGTATTTATAAACATTTATGAGGTCACCCCTCAGGCTCCTCTTCTCCAAGCTGCAGAGCCCCAGCTCCCTCAGTCTTTCCTCTCCAGGGAGATGTTCCATCCCTCCATCATCCCTGTGGCTGTGCTGGACTCTCTCCAGCAGTTCCCTGTCTCTCTTGAGCTGAGGGGCCCAGAACCGGACACAATATTCCAGATGTGGCCTCACTAGGGCAGAGCAGAGGGACTGGAGGACCTCTCTTGACCTACCAGCTACTGCCCTTCTAACACACCCCAGGATGCCATTCGCCTTCTTGGACACAAGGGCACATTGCTGGCTCATGGCCATCCTGCTGCCCACCAGAACCCCCAGGTCCCTTTCTCCTGCACTTGGAGCTTCACAGGATCAGGCCCATTACAATGAGTAAATCACTGCTGGCTGCCTGTGCACACACACGAACAAGATTAGTAAAAGTGGTTTCATACAACAGCTCCTTTTACATTTATTGCCAGTCCTTCACAGTCATTTTTGCTAGACCAGAAGTCAGTCCTGCTCAGCACAAGGGACTGTGCTGCTCCTTTCATCCTCCCCGAGGTCAACCAGTGCAGTCCTGAGATACTACATGGCCTCTGTGCATTCTGAGACTGATGTCCATTTCAGAGGGTCTTTTTGTGCCCTGGCTTTGTCACAGCCTCAAGAAACCCGAAGTCTGTCTGATGAGGTTGCTGGGCTTCTCTCAGCTTGCACTTTGAGAGGAATACAGCTCATTTGATACACACTGGAGTAAACCTCTGCCATATTTTCAACCAGTGATGTACATAATCCAGAAGAATGCTGGATTAAGGACTTGACCAGTGCAAGCATGTAATCACTATTAGTGCTAACAGGACATGGATCTATTTCAAAGATGCTCTTTTAGACAGATTGGGTAAATTAGATGTAGGTGAAATGTTGCAGGACAGCATTTTATTCAAAATGCAGAGCTGTCTGACAGAAATCACTGACCATCGCTGGCATTGGAATGGAGAAAAACGATCGAAATGTTTTCAATTTGAACTTCAAATTATAACTCCAGCATACATAAAAGATATTGAAAAGCCCTCAACAGTACCAAAAAAAATCAGACCTAAAGGGAAAGGACCTTTACTTTTGCTAGCTAACAAATAATTCAATTACTCACCCGGCACTAACGTGAGGGCAGAGACCCAGAGCATTCGCTGCCATTGGGGCGGGGGAGATTTAGGCAGGTAATTCCATTAGCACTGTGGAAGTCTCTTCGCGTAAATCTTTGTGGCATTAATGAGGAAATGAGGCATCAATAATATAAGAAGTTAGGGAACTGTTCCTTGGCTCCACTTCGGGATCTCAAGCGAGGACATTCCGGTTAGCTCAGTCAGTTGAGCGTGGCGCTAACAACGCCAAGGTTGTGGGTTCGATTCCCATTCGGTCCCCATGTGTTGCCTGATCTAGTTAAGAGGCGGCGTCCCTGGTGGCAGGGAGGCTGGATTAAAATGATCTCTAAGGTCCCTTCCAGCCTAGGCCTTTCTGTGATTCTATGACATCTCTGCCAGAGCACAGCCTGCGCATGGCTAAGTCTTCACGTCAGCTCAGGGCTTGGGCTCTACTGCAGCATTCCAGAGGTCTCAAAGTGGCCCTGGAAGCAGGGAAATGTAAACCATTGCAAGTAACAAGAAACACAAGTGTTGTTTCCTTCGCATTCACAGATGTGGATGTCCTGAAAAACCGTGCATGAACTTACACAGCAAAGGAAGAGAAAGAGTTAACCATGCAGGAGGGAGCGGATTTGCTCCGTGCTGCAGATGCACAAAGCGCTTCGCTTGACTCTGTAACATTCTCACCGAGGATTTTTGTGAAGGCTCTCGATGTCGCAGCTCTTGTTTCATCTCCTTATCGGCACCACGCACTGCTGTGGGCTTCGAAGCTTTTTCCCCGAGAGGGGTCCCCCCGGGGATGTCCAGCCTCTGCCCATCTTCCCGCACGCTGCCTCGGCACACTTGCACGGTGTGGTAGAGCAAAGGAACGGATTTTTTTTGCTTTTAAGTTAGGAAAGTAGCACTGCTGCTGGTGAATTAGAGCAAATTTAAGTTAGGAAAGTAGCACTGCTGCTGGTAAATAAAGAAAAAAAAAAAAAAAAAAAAGAACCACCAATGGTTGCTACTCCAGTAGCGGTTCTTCCCAGGGAAGCTCAGTCTCTAGGCCTCCTAGAGACTATATAATCACACCAAGCTTATTTACAATTGAAATCACAAGTTATTACACATATTGGTCTTAGTTTAAAAGAAAAAAAATAAGCTTTTTCCAGTCCCTAAAAGGGGTAAAATAGCAACTGCCTGAGGAACAGACACCCACCACCCGAGGGAAGACGGGAGCTCTGCAGGCTGTACCGGAGGACAAGAGAGGGACCTGCCTGAGCGCCTTCTCAGCCACGGCTACCCAGACAGGACCACATAACTCTGCACAGCTTCCTCCTGATCAAAACCTGGAAGGATTTTTTTTCCCTAATTCTGAAGGCAAAGAATTCATTTGAAATTTTGTGGTGGGTATTAAGAGCTTTCCGTTCTACAATGTACTCTGTTTAAATTTTAAAGCACGGAGGGAGAAGGCAGACCAAAACAGCAAAAAAAAAAAGGTGTTACCTGTTTTCAAATTAATTTCAGTTCTTGACAGCTCTCTCTTCTGGCTTTCCAATGCTCCTCACTTTTGACTGCCACACTTTCAAATGACCTTCTGATTGGGCTTGAACCCCTCAGTAGCACATCAAGGGAACATGCATCTGGCTATCTGCAACACAGATTTGTGCACCTACATTATCAACAAACCAGCACTTTTCTGCTAGGCTGCCCTTTTTAACTTGGATGCTCTTCTCAGTGTGAGATGCAAGAGCAGTTAACAAAGGAAAATCTCTCTCTCCCCTGGACAAATCCTAAGTTCTTTCCTGCTGGTATCCCAATGTGTCCAGCACAATGTGCTAATATCACTGAACTAAGCCTAGCATCTGGGAGAAAATTTGGTATGATTCACTCCTTTTCTGTTCACCTGTTTGGAGGGTAAAGACACAGCACGTACTATTATTTTTGCCTTTCCAGTGCTTGAAAAGAAAAGCTTTGAGGAAGGCTTTGCAAGAGTCCTGGAACACACAACTGAACCTTTCACCGTCCATTCTTCCATCTCCTAGCCAGACCCTTATAAACAGAGATTAAAAAAAGTCCTCAAACAGCAATTATACGGCCAGTATAGACTAGGGACTGAACTGCTGGAGGGCAGTGTAGGA
>NW_009730124.1:3216-33121 GCF_000703405.1 Apaloderma vittatum | reverse complement strand
TATGTAATAAATATATAATAGTAATACTTTATAGTAATAGATAAATAAATTTATAGTAATAAATAAATAAAAAGTAGAAAATATAAGATTCTACTGTCATGAATTTATTTATTCTAGAAACAATCTTAGCTGAAAGATAGTGAAGTCAGTTACGATTTTTCTTATCAGTTAACTTGTGCCCATAAGAATACAATGTCACCTTTCAAAATGTCAAGCTATTTGACTTCATGAAAAACGAAGAACAAAGAAACAGAAATAAACCAAAAAAGAATATTGATTTGTATGTATTTGTCCTGTCCTCTAGTCAAACAGGAGAAAATGCAAATGTGCTGCAGCTTGAATGTTGCTGGAGCCATGAATTATGTAAGACAAAAAAGATAAGCTTACTGGGAATTATGTTTTCACTTGTGCAGTTCACGCCTTCAGTAGAACCTCCCAATGGAATTATTGTGCCACAATTCACTATTACCTGTTCTATATTCCACACACTGAAATGCATATTCCCATTCCATTGCTGTGAATAATTCAGACTTGTATTGTGCATTCTTCTTTATCCTACAGAATGGTTTGGGCCAACTGATGCAGGGATCATTTTGTGATGACCTTCACTCTTTCATGTCTCTGTTCCTAGATACGAGTTAGGCAAATTGACTTTTCTGTTTGAGTTCTGTAGCACAACTATAATTGCTTGGCAATTGCTTTGTAAACGAATAAGATACGGCATTTTATTTTCTGACACTGTCTTTTCTTCCAGATAAAGTGTTCGTATTATAGAGAATTTTCTGGGCAATGGTTAAGATGTGGTTGACTGCAGCAGGATTCTTGTGTGCAGCATAGTGTAACCTACAGATCTGATTAAAATATTTCCAAAATGAAGATTCTGAAAAATAGCCATGAGCAATGATGTCAAGTTTGTAAAGAAGCAATTGAAAACTAAAGCCTGCACATGCCGATGGCAAGTTTCAACAGTCACTTGCTTTCATTAGGCACGGGACTGAGAGAGAACATTTTAAAGCTTAAAAACTTACAGATAATTCATATCCAAAGACATATGCTCAGGGAAGTATAATGCAGATGTAAAAGAAATAGAATGCAACAAGTTAAAGAAGAAATGTTATTAGGTGCTATCTTGGGGAAACTGCACTGAATAGAAGAGATGGAAATGTAATGTTTGATTAAGATTTAAAACTATAGTCCAGACTCCATTACACTGGAGACAATACTGACTAACATCATCATCAGTTTCATAAAAAACTCAGAAGATACTTTATCAGCAAGAGATGATGAAGAAGGATATTAGCAGCAGGAGCAGATATTCCCTTCAAAACAAATTAGAAACAATTCTGTTCCAATAACCTGTACTCATTTCTAGAAGAGGACTCCAACTGCAATAACTATATCTCTTCATAGAAAAAAAAAAAGAATAGAAAGTATACAGGCTAGTAGAGGGAAACTCAGTGGATATGCTAGAAGGAAATACAAATATGACTTCTATGACTACCATAATAGAGTAGAAATAAGGTGAAAAGCACTAGTAATGCAAATCAGCTGTCAAAAAACCCCATACAAAATATATAGATGTTGATAATACTAAAATGATAAGGTGTTCTGAAATAGAAAAAATATTAAAAATGTGCTAAATGTAAAGGCTTATAAAAATTTTCAAGGGTGTAAACTGGCAAAAAATATAACAAGTATCTGTAAAGAAAATGAAAGGAAATTACAAAAATATTCCTGGGAAACAGCTGTTGTCTCTGTCTGGGAATGCACCAAGGACTGGAAAGGAGGAAAAAGTCAGAAACTGTTGAATAATCTGAAGGCGAAAATGAATATTGTAACTAATATGATGCCAAAGTATGGCAGATATATAAATAAATTTAAAAATGAGAGAAATTGTCACATAAAGAGAAGTTTTTGAATAAATGGTCTTCTAGGAAATTAATATGTCAACTATGTTAAAAGAAGGCTCAAACAACACTGTGCTTGAATGCATCCTATGATCACAAAAGCAATCTCTAGGAGAAAATGAGATAGTATGTAACCAGGAACTGTTGTGGAAGAGTAGAGAAAGCGAGCACCATAAAATTACCCTCAGATCTCATTCTCTGACTAGAGTCCTGTTGGTATCAACACAGGGTTTCACACACTCTCACATATTAAAACAAGCCTAAAATAAAGAGCCGCCTAGAAAGCAAAAGAATAAAACTAAATTGGGGAGAAATTTCTAGGAAAATGGATAATTTGAGTTTCTAATGTAATAGTAGTTCTGTATGTAAAAAGTAGCCTCTGAAAAGCATTTCCAAAGGAGAGTATTTGATGGTGTAAAATCGCACTCATAGAATCGTAGAATCATAGAATGGCCTAGGCTGGAAGGGACCTTAGAGATCTTCTAGTCCAACCTACCTGTCATGGGCAGGGACGCCTCTCGACTAGATTAGGCTACTCAAGGCTCCGTCCAACTCGGCCTTGAACATCTCCAGGGAGGGAGCAGCCACAACGACTCTGGGCAATTTATTCCAAAGTCTTGCCGCTCTCGTACTGAAGAACTCCTTCCTAAGATCCAGTCTAAATCTATTCTCCTTCAACTTAAACCCATTTCCCCTTGTCCTATTGCTGGACACTCCTGTAAGAAGTCCTTCCCCAGCCTTCCTGTAGGTTCCCTTTAGGTATATATTGCTCTATGAATTAGTGTCTTGTTCTGCAGTCCTTATCCACCACAAATAGATTTAACTTACAGAAAACCACTGAATGTAGACAGAATATCCACAGGAGAAATTCCTGAACGTTTTCTGAAACTTCAATCTCTTAAGGAGGGGAGAGGAAAGTAAAGTGCAGGAATAAATGTCAGGTTTAGTTATCATTTCAATGTTTTCAGTTATCATATTTTTCAATGAACATAATTCTCAGGAAAATAGACAACCTGACAGCTTTGAAGACTTAAGCATGTGTTTTAGCACAGAAACAGTATACCAATAGCAGTTAGAACTTAGCAAATCATTCACAAGTGGTTTGGAAATTGTTGAATTAGGAAAGTTCAGTCAGTGGTCATGATCATCTAAGTTTCATGCAGAGGGTATAGATAACTGAGACAACATAGCCAACAATTAAATTGATTGAATTGATTGAATCTATTATTTATCCTATTCAAAGCTGTCCAGGCATGTTCTCATATTATGAAATTTTAGTTAGCACATCAACTAAAATGGTTAGACTGTACCTTTTCTAAGTGCTTCAGCACTTACTCCAGCACTCCATGCTCACCATGTAATTTGTACAACAGGATCTTGGAAGTACAGAAATTTGGCGAATTCTTGGGAGACAATTTATATTCTAGAAAATTGTATGCATCACAGTGTCCCCTTCAGAGGACCAGTAAGTTACAGCTACAGATCAAATTTTCTGTCATAGACTCTAGAATCACAGAATCACAGATTCATGGAATCATGGAGTGGTTTGGACAGCAAGAGACCTTAAAAATCATCTAGTTTCACCAGGTTACTCAAAGCATCATCTAATTTGGCCTTGAACACTTGCAGGAAGGGAGCTTCCAGCTTCTCTAGACAATCTGCTCCAGTACCTTACTACCTTCATAGTGAAGAATTTCTTCCTTACATTTAATCTAAATCTTCCGTCTTTCAGTTTAAGACCATTATCCCTTGTTCTATCGGTACATGCCCTTCTAAAAAGTTCCTCTCAATCTTTCCTGTAGGCCCCCTTTAAGTACTGGAAGGATACTATAAGATCTTCCCAGAGCCTTCTATCCTCTAGGCTGAACAACCCCAACTGCTGCAGTCTGTACTCTGGATCAATGTCTCAGATCATGAGTTTGCATGTTCTTGGATGTGCCAGCTGTGAGCAAAATCTGCTTTGCAGTTAAACACCTGTAAGATGAAGAACAACACTGAATATCTGTAGACTTTGCCAATATTAGGCATGTAATAGGGTGGTGGTTTCATTGATTTTGGGGGCTATTTCTTTCAGAATTTTAAATGTGAGTATCAATGTCATAGTGTCTGGTTCACCCATACTTATCTCCACAGCCCTAATACCATAGAAAGCGGAAAGAACGTGTGTATTCCAGCGGGCATATTCTTGCCCCACAGGAGGCATCCAACAATATGCAGTAGTAGCTACTGTCACACTCTGCAACAGAGAAGCACCATGTTGAAGGCATCTCTGTGCATAAAAATCTGGCACTGTCTGGTCTTGTGTGTCTTTTGTGTGTCTTTGATTACAGATAATTGCCAGTGTGTGTATCTGTCTGTCTTTTAATAGTCAGGCTTTGCTTCCATTTCTTTCTAGTTTGGTTTGTTTATTGCAAAAAGGGACAAGGAGCTCAGGTTACTCATGGCATTTGAACTGAATGCAATTGGTAAAGTTCCAAGCTTTTGACAAGAAATTCTGCAGACCAAGACTGTTGTTTGATTGTTGTTGTTTTGATTTTTCTGTTATCTTTGAGATATTCTGCAAGTTGCATTTCAGTCAGACTCAAATATTGATGTCTCTTTCCATCATCTTTAAGAAACTACATTTCTCCAGCCAAACCAGCATATTATGATTCTTATTAAACTAAAGACCAGTTATAATCAAAAAGTAGGTGGAATATGATGATTTCATGAGCTACTACTTCCTTTCATATTTACATTCAATTGATTTAAGTTGAACAGACCAACTAAGGTGATGTGTTTTGTTTCTCCTAATTTTTAAGCACCATTTTTTTTCTCAATAAATAAAATATCGTTTAGGGCATATATTTGAAGCTCAGGATCTGCAGCTGCAAACAACTGCAGACATAACTGGTGCATTCAGAGGAATGCCACAGTGGCATCAGCTGCATCCATACTGTGTCCACTAACCCAGAGCCTTCTGTGCCTAATTCTGTCTTTTCTTGTACCATAGATTAGCTTACACTATTAATCAGCCTGGGATAAATGTTGTTCATGTTACTACAGATATAAGACTCCATTTTCGGGGAGTGGCATTTTATTTGTTTCAGATTAAAAACAAACAAAAAAACACCTCCAGAAAACAAATTGCAACCTAAAAACCACAAAGAAAAAGTCCTAGCTATTGTCTCCAAATGATATCAGGGAGATAAATATATCAAAATTAAGTGGAAAATATTCTGCTGCTGCAGAATTGGGGGTGACTTACAAGTCAGATATTTACTCTTTCTGTTTTGTTCTTGCAGTTAAGGTCAAACACTTCAAAGGAAGAAGTTCAAATAGCTGAGACTGAGTGAGTAACAAACTGTGCATAATTAGAATGCTCTGTTTCGAACAGCTCCTATATATTTGACACGAGTGAATATTTACTCTATAAAACCATATTTTGTGTTGTGCAGCTCTGCTGCTTGTCATACAGGCTTTCAGTATTTCACTTTACAGCATATATTTGCATTCAGAATTCATTATGTGCATCACAAACACTACACAATCGTTGAGTTTAAACAAGTCTGTTTCTGTACTTTTGGATCGGATACAGCTGGCAGACTAAAGTACAATGAAAGCAGCAAACCTCAATGATAGCTGAGCAGCATATTCTGAAACCTACAGACACTTCCAATTACAGGGTTTCCAAACAGTTCTTTAACTTATATAGCTGGTTTAGGGAGCCCATGTTTTTGCAAGCTTCAATGAACAGAGCCTTGCAAAAAAAAAAAGTCAGTTAAAGAGTAATAACAGAGAAATTTTCTTTTCCTTTCATTTAGTGACACTCCTTTTTAAAACATCAAAAATTAAAAGAAATAAACTGCACTCCCAAGATTTTTACTTCCAGTGTATGAAGATCCAATGTCTTGAAAAGACTTTTTGACACAAAAATATTAATAAATAAAAAAGTGGAAAAAAAATCTAATCTAGGTTTTCTAAAGCAATTAATGAGTATGTTTGATTTGAAATCTTTTATGAAAGAAGCTGATGTTGAGAAGTCCAAATCCTTTTTGCAGCTCCAAGAAACCCCACAGCCAAAATCATTCCAAATTTTGGGGAGAGAGATAAGAATAAAATTGAGATTTCTTACTCTTAGTGGATGGAATCATCCTTCTCTGCTAGGTTGTTCCATCAAGAAATTATTACACGTACTTTCTGTTGGATAAGTTGAAATTGAAGGTCAGTACTTAAATTCACCTAGAAGTAATTCAGCCTGTTGTGTCAAGTGATTTCACTTTAAACATTTCTCTCCTTTCTGCTCTTCTAATTAGCAGTGTTCCAAGTCACAAAGCAGAGCCATTCAAAAGAGTAGGGCTAACAGGCAGCAAGTGGCATCAAAGCAAAATAAAACCAAAATTAAATAAAAAAGAATTCATTACAATCACAAAAATAAGCCTACATGTTTTTCTAAATTGATTTTTTTCTAATTTAACACATCCAATTGAAACCTTGATCTTAAATATTTGAAGAGTTATATGAGGAAAGGAGGAGAGCAGTTCATATGAAAAGCTTACTGAAGGTTTACCGTGATGAAAATAAAAGTGCTTAACTGCTTGTTTACATGCACTTAACTGCTTATCTACACTAAGGCCTGTACAGTGATCAGGCAACAAAACCCAAGCCAAATAGCTGGTTTTTTATAAGAAAAACACACTTTTTTCCTAATGTCCAGTTTAATTGCTGCACACAAAGATTAATCTTTAGAGTTAAATGTTTTTGAATAATGAGAGTTTTGTATGGACAACTCATGGTCTGATTTGAAAAATTTAATCAGAAAAGAACTTGGACATTTACTTGACCTTTTTTCTTCTACATCAACAGACTTTATGAAGTTGGTACTGGAGCTATGAACCTAGTTATTGAGCTGTGCAAGCCTAGAAGTCTTAGTCTGCAATCTTACCCAGGAACCCTCAAAGATAAATGAATAAATAAATAGATTAAGTCAATAAGATACTTTAACAAAATAGTCAGGCTGTTATGCTACTATAACTAAGTGTTATGTATGTGGGACCATTCGCCGCAGGGGCAAAATCCAGCAGCATATGATGGTAGCAACAACATCTGAAAACCACAGAAGGGAATATTCTTTCATTTCTATCTTTCCTGGGAAATTCTCTGAGCTTGTTGAAAATTACATAGCTCATCCAGACTTTAAAATGATTATACTGTTCGGTGTGATTGTCCAAATTGAAGAGAATTTCTTTCTTTTTAGTTAGGGAATCTGCTTTTAGGACTAGATCCTCAGAGGAGAATGCTTTGTCCACCATGGTAGCAGACATCAAACACATATGTAGCATTTGGTTCAGAAGTGCTGTTTCATGTTCATGGTTCTGGGAAAAGAAAAAAAACAACCATATAAATAATTACCCCAGAGCACACTAGTTTTCCTACTGCCTCTAGTCCTCCCAAACTATCACATCTAAGCCAATAAAAACTATGCAGTAGTGCTAGAAATGGTCAATTAAAGTGCCTTTTTTTTTTCTGTGGGGAAAAAAGAATATTTTTTTCCTGACCAAACGGACAATTTAAATAATCTGTCAGCTGCCTTCTGCCTCTCTTCCTCTCCGAGAACAAGTGCAAAAAAGCTTTTAATGCAGAACAAAGACAGAGAAATACTCTTAATATGCTAATATAAAACATCTATTTAATAAAATTATCACCTTTAAAAAGATTCTTAAGTAACATTATTATTGCATTATTTTAGTGTTACAAAGAGAGAAAAAGAACAAATATATTTCAGCCACTTTGAAATATGAAAAACAAAACATTTCTGGCTACCTAAGAGAGAGGAGTGATACAATTTAATTGTGAATGACAGTTAAAAGCATCCATATCTGGGATATAATACTGCAAATTACATTTCCCTACCTGCTTTGGAAAACATCAGATAAATAATGCATTTTTACTTCATTTGTGTATTGGCTTGCTATGAAACTAGTGACTGCGATTCACAAATAAGTCTTGTGTCTGTTTGTGGAGGGGACTTACATATAATGTGTTGCGTGCAGCATTTTAATTGTTGCAGTCATTAGCATTTAAGATTGTGAAATAACCCCAGAATCTTTCCTTATGTAGCAGCAGATTTATATCTCAGAAAATGTAGAGAAACTATTTTCAAAGTCTGTATGAAGTGTGGTTGCTAGAGGGATTTTGCTAATAACTGGGAAATATCAAGTTTATTCCAGTGATTTCAGCTGTAAAACAGTGATGAGCAATGGAATTGGAGACATTCAAATCTCCTTATAAAGCCTTGTGTATATAGTGTCAGCTTATTTATTCAAGTGCAGTTAAAAACTGTAGAGAAAAACAGTCAGTGTACCCATACATATAAAAATATGGGATTTACAAGATTTTCTTGAAGATTTGGGACTTTTTTTCACAATTGAGGGAGAACTGATAGATAACAACCCTTTTTCTTTACACAAGAAGCCCTTGTGTGAAATCCAGCTATTTTATTTATTAAACCATTTACAGGTGCCTATTGAAAACATGGTATTGGAAGAGCCTTGTCAGAGATAAATAAGGGCTAAACCACACATAGAAGCTATGGTAAAATCCTTTGTATGTACTGACCTTACTTTTATACTTTTGCATTTCTACTACTTCTGATTGTATTCTGGAAAAGGACTGTTACCAAATGTCCCATTGATGGAATTCTGCTTACTGGAGTATTGCAAAATACAGTTTCATATTTATGACCATGGAAGTAATGGGAAAACATCCCTTGAATTTGAGATTGACTTTTCAGCTACGTTATTTTTTATAACAGTGTGGAATAAGCTCTGTTTCGTCTGAATCCTGAGAAGCTCTGCAAAGTTGATAGACATGGAGTGTTTGAAACTCGGAAAGAGCCTTATCTTTGTGTACCGGTGAGGCTGTGATTTTCTGCATAAAATATAAAATGATTTTCTCTCACATATTGATTATAAAAAACAGTTGCGTTTGAAGAAACTGGAAATTTGTGGGCTTTTTGAGACCAAATGAGCCAAATGCTTTACTGTTTTGGTTTTGCTGAGTTAATTGTAATATAATAAATTTTTCTGGTTTGAAGGTAGTAGGAGTTACTCAGATTTCTCTGAGCTTGCCAAGAGATGAGAAAGAGTAGGTTACAGTAAATTACATATTTGATAGAAACCACTGTGTTAAGGGAGATCCTACTTGGATGGAAATCTATGTCTTCGAGTGCTGGAGGCAAAAGGTTGACGGAATTCCCCCTGCTCTCATTCACAGTCTAGAGACAGTGAGCAGCAACCAGTATCGTGTCCAGACTCAGCAAAAATCCTCCTGTTGAGTTCCTGGAGCAGGATATAGGTCCCAAATCTTTCCTTGGGTCAATACAAGGATTTATTTCATAGCTGACAGAAAGTCTATACTGTTCTCACGAAAAAGACAGTGTTCTAGTATTGTCCTTTAGATTTCAAAAGCCTTCCTTTTAAAAGGGACAGTGTTTTTTTATGGTGTAGAAGGAGGCACAACAGTTTGTAATGTTTTTGTATGCCACCACAAGTCTACAACAGTGATGTTTCTTCTCTGATTTTGCATATCACCACAAAATTATAATATTTAATTGAATGGATTCTAAGCATGGTTTAGTTTAATGTTCAAGCAGTGGAATCACTAAACCAAGATCGTCCTTTTTTATATTAAATATTGACAACAGGAAATAGGCTATTATTAAATGTTTTAATAATCTTATATCTGTTTTAAGCACATTCTAGAAAATGTGATATGATTCTTTACCTCTCTCATGATGTTTAGTGTGGGTGATATATGTATCTGGTATTTTCAAAATCATTTTTCATCCAATCCACCCTGGCTAAATGGATTCATGAAATTCCTGGGCCAAACAGAAGGACTTACTGAGCACAGTTCAGAATTTCTTAATGGATTAATAACATGACCCACATGTTTTACAGCTTCTACTTTGTTTCTGTCCTCCTCTCACACACATATGCATACACTGAAATCAACACTTAATCAGATAAATTTTTGTGTATAGGAATGCATATTCTCAGTATGTCAGTGAGCCAGCTCATGGTTTGTTTTTTTTGTTTTATAAGATAATTTACTTTATAAACAGCCATTTTCAAACAGCTGAGTAGGGTTCAGGCAGTCTAGGCATGAAGGAATGGTCCATCCCATAATAGTGACTGCAAGTTTTGTCCCCTATTGTAGAAGATACAGTATAGGCTACTGAATTGCTTATGTCATGTTCAAAAAAGATGATCCTAATCAAAAGGTTGGAATTTTCCTCTCAGATCTGCAAGGCAGATCTCCACTCCAATATCATTCTTTACCCATATGCATGGAACTTCAAAGGATTGTGTGTAAAAAGAGAAGAATATCTTAATCAAGATCAGCCATGCACATCTTGAGAGCAGAGTTTGCATCCAAATGAGGGCTGACTGAAAAGTGAAATGTTCATTACTAGGATAAAAACTGTGTGCAAAATCGAGAAAGTATTCTGTGCTGTCAAGTTCAGAAAGGAAATGGACAAAACATTTTGGAACACATGACGGGAGCCCTCTTGTGTTGGCATAGGAGAGGACTAGACAACCCAGCAGAAAATGGGAATACCTGTGAGCTAAATCGTGCCTATGAGCGCAGCCCTGAGCAAGAAATAGTGTATATGATGAAACGTTCTGAGAGATACATGCCTCCAGGTACAAGTATCTGAGTTATAATTGCCTCCTCGTTGCTAGTCTATAACCGAGGCAAGTCATGCCAGTCTGTACTGATTGGCAGACAGGTTTAAAGACAGTCTAAAACTGATAAAATAAAAAACCTCGCAGTCCTCTCTTCCAGCTCTCTATTACATTTCTGAATGCAATTATATCAATTTTTTTTGTTTCTTCAAGGAGGAAATCCAGACTCTCTCTGCCTTTAAAAGTCATCTATCATGGAGAATTGGTTAATGAGAAATGCAAACTGCTAGTAGATGGGAATATTTTTAACTTCAACACCTCAGAAAGATTCTATTACTGTTGCTGAAGTTATGGAAGCTAACCAAATTAATTCAGGTGTGTTCCAGATTATTCACTGAGGCAGAGTTACTGAGGCCATCTAACCATTTATGGTGGGAACAGCATATGGGCACAGTCTGCTGTCTAAAGCCAGGTAAGGAAGCAGGCCAGGAATTCACCTTAAGCTTCTCAAATGGTAAAGAAGATTCATTAAAACTGCTGGTCGTTTTTTAAATAGACTCATAGAGTCATAGAATGGTTGGAGTTGGAAAGGACCTTAAAGATCTTTTAATTCCAACCCCCTGCCATGGGCAGGGACACTTTACACTAGCCCAGGTTACTCAAAGCCCCATCCAACATGACTTTGAACACTTTAAATGATGAGGCATCCACAACTTCTCTGGAAACCTTTTTCTAGTGACACACACTGGCCCCACAAGAAAGAATTTCTTTCTAATATCTAATCTAAATCTATCCTCTTCCAGTTTAAAACTATTAACTTTTGTCCTATCACTTCACTCCCTGATAAAAAGGTCTGCCCCTCCTTTCCTGTAGGCTCCCTTTACATATTGGAAGGTCACTGTAAGATCTCCCCAAGACCTGGTAATAGCTAGTTTAATATACTTGAACAGCTAATTTAATATATTCAGCATGAAAACAGATACAATTAGAGTGCAATTTGGCATTGAACAACACAGTTACATGTCTGACTACCTTCTACCCTAAGGTAGTCAGACCACAGTCAGATTTAAAAAAAAAAAAAAAACACAAAAAACATTCTTGTTTAAAGTATTAATGTGTTTATTTCCCTTAGCAATATGTTCAGTTGCATTCAGTTCAACAGATAGTTCCATACCAAGAGACCATCTGCTATGCAAAATGTAATCAATCTCCCTTTTAACAGGATATCAAAATTACCCCTTTCCATACTGGCGCTCCTAACATAAACAAGGACATTCTGTGTCCTTTCTGCTCAGCCATGAGGAAGAAGAAATTATGTTTTCTTAAAATAATTTGCCCAGTAGAGGTTGAAAGCATGTGGGTATACCCCACTGATGTCCAGAGGCTTTTGGAAGACAAAGGTCTCTCTTTAGAGCCAAGAAGCAGTGAGGTGTCACCTTTGGTGCCGTGGTTGTGTGCGAAGAGAGGGTGCACATACGGTGCAGCTTCATTACAAGTTTTGGTTACATAAAGCCTTTCTGACAACCCACACCCAATGACGGAACAGAAAGTGACATCTTAAGGTAACAGACATCATAAAAGAAAAATATGCAGAGAAAGCAGCTGTTCTCCCACTGCTGCCTCATCCTTCTTCTGCGAATCATAAACGTTCCTTCTGCTTTATTTCAGAAATGTATTTATTTTATCTTAACCATATAAAATTATCTTCTAAGTAAACAAAAGGTTAAGCAAACACAGCATTCGTATGAGCTCAGAATTAAAAATATAAACTTCTTTTAATTCAAATTTTCACTTCACACAAGCTTAATATAATTTGAAAATACATTAAGCCCACTTCAAGACTCATTAAGTGTAATGTATGTAACCTGACCATTCAACATTTCTCTAGACATTTTTTTAAAGTTACTACTTTATTTTATGTTTTATTTCATTATTACTAGGGTAATTAATGACTTCAAAGTTAAGTGAGCAGTATACTCTTACAAAAGACTTGCAAGATTTTGTGCTTCTGTGTTTTAAGTCTCTTTTTTATTGTGCGTGTTTGATTTTTCTGTTTCACTCCTGTTCTGAAAATAGACAAATATGCTTATACTTAAACCTAGGGTGGCTGAAACTAGGTGTTGTACAGTGGTGGATACAGCTCAAATATCACATTTTCAATTGTTCCTCAGTGTTAACATGAGGGAATTAGCATTAGGGTTCCTTCTGTCCCTCTCTCTAAAAGAGAAAGAGAATACTCTTCTAGAAGGATGGGAAGAAGAGTAGGATTTTCTTGATAAAGTCTTAGACATTCTTCAATAGCATAGTGGATATTTTGTGCTATACTCAAGTGTGTCTGCTCTGTAGATGAAGATCACTGAAATCCATAAGAAATTTGCAATGATTAGTTGTTCCAGGCTATCTTCTGCAGTTCATCTTATGCATATTAATGCTGCACATGACAAATGCTGAACAAAAAAGTAAACTAAGGCCAACTTAATGACTTCAGCCTCATCATAGATAGTAGATTATTATTGTGCTTATTATGTGTTTAAAAAATATATAAGAAGATCGGATTGCTGGAGGAAAAGGATTTGTTTCTGTGTTAAAGTACGGTAATGACTGCTAACTAAATATTTGTAGGAGATTCAGTTCTGGATTGTACTGCCAATATTCTTTTGTGAAGGAATCATGTACTTGAGGGAGTATCAGTCTCCAAGCCATCACTTTTCTTTGGCCTCTCTGCTCTGGCTGCGGATTGTGATGATAATATTTCTATTTATGATACAGTAGCTCAAATCTGAGACTTGTCATGAGCTCACACTATGCATCTGACATCTTCTTTTGTACTGCTCTTTGAGAAACCAGAGAAGACAGATAGTTTGTAACTCAGTTCTCAATTTATTTTCAGGGGGAAGCATGAGTAGTTAGAGCAACCCTTTTTCATACTGGGCCTTGAGAATGATAAAAGTAACTTTAAGAGGTTCTGGGCACTGTGAACCACAATAGCTGTGTCCACTTTTCACCTCCTCATCACCTTCAGTTGTGCTGAGGATATGTGAGTCGCAGGTAGGAATAAAATACATTTTTTAGTTCAATTTTTCAAGTGTTATATTTCAGAGTATGAAGGAAATACTTGCTCTTACCACAGCCATGTAATCTGGAAGCTGTCTTATTCACTGGGGATATGAGAGATGAAGTTTCCCATCCTTTTGGTTTTTTTCCTCCCTCACTGGAATTGTGGATGCAGTATCATACCAAAGGTGACAGGAGATATGGACGTACATCAACATATACGTCACATCCATTTGTGTACCTCCATCACATATTCCCATTTTTGTGCTCTTTAAACATTCGCTGGACTAGAGTCAAGAGCACAGATCCTCACTTTACCAGAAGCTTGTTTCTATAAACTTGGCCGAACAGTCTGTCTCCTGCCTCAGAGCATGTGTTCCCTTTGGGGAACTGGGAAACATTTCTCTGCATATTGCAACAAAATCTGGGTGAGTAACATCTCCTCATGTCCTGATTTTAGTTAAAATAAAACCCAGATGTGTGGGCACCCAAAGATCTGTGATCTGCTCCAATACATTCGGACAGGGAGATCAAGCTTCAGAGTCCACCACTGAGAACAAATGCATTTAGAAAAAAGTTCTATACAGCTGGTTGGTACATAATGCAATAGACCCTGCTGTAGCCAGGAAGACTGATGCTTCCATGCTGTTTTGCATGCTGGCATGCTTAGTGGCAACATTATTTCCCATAAAGCATTTCTTATACTTTCTTGTTCTACTTAAAAAAGGGACCAATTTTTTTTTCATCCCATTGGTGATCTCCAAGCACTTCTTAAAGGATGGCCCTCACATGTCTAGTTTGTTACTCATTGAATTTTCTTTTCATTTTAAAATGAAACATTTTATAGAATGAACCTTGTAGTTTAACATGACACAGCGTTAAGGATTTTTGTTTCACAGTACAGCAAAAACAGAAACTCAGATATTAGGATTTCTTTTGGCAAGCAAAAAATTAAAATCGATTATTCATTTAGCTCTTATAGGAGCTTTTTCTAAGTTGAAGGCTCAGACTTCTACTGGAAGTCTGTTTTATTTAGACTGTCTAATGCCTTAGGATCCAAAGCAATCTTTCACTCAAAACATGTTCAGGAGGAAAAAAAAAAAAAACAACCCCAAGCAATAACCCCTACTTTCTGTCCTCTGAAAATTACTTAGCAACAAATTCCAAGGCCATATATTTTCTTTCAGTTTTAGAATTTTTGGAAAAGATCACAGGCAATTAAAGGTGATGTTTTGTTACATATATTATACACTGCTTACTTCAAGCATCAGCAACTAGGTAGACAACAAATTTGATCAAATCCACTAAAACAACAAATTGTTTCATGTAATGACCTGTAGAGGATACAATAGGCAGGTGAAAATGGAAATAGGCTGAACAAATACTGTTTCCCAGTGAGCAACAGAAATTTGATGATAGAAAAAATAAATAAATCAGGTACATCTTTATTGAAAGAAAACCACCAGCTGAATAATCAAAGGGATTTACTACAAAACTATTGTTATATAATAATTTTAATCCTTTGTCTTCCAGAAGATGAAATCCTTAGTTCAGTTCCCCATAAAAAACTGACATGAAGATGAGAAAGTATAACTCACCTTGACAGCAGCCCAAAGTGTAGAAGTAGTAACAAGTACATTCATGTTCACAGAAGCAAAGAACTTTCAGAAGTTGATGGCTAGTGTAAAAAAATTAATTTGCTCAGTTCTAATTTTAATCAGAATGGTCTAAGAAATATTTTTAATTGGAATATATCATAACATAAAAAATCATTTATTTCCCTGAGTTAAAATTAACATATTTTGTTTTCTGAATACTCTCTGTATCATACTCCTGTTGGGAGAATGGACAAAGTTATTCACTGAAGCTTTTCAATTAATGAATACATATTCAAGAAAATGACAATCTACTCATTTTGAGGAAGAGGTGAAATTCACTGAAGAAATTATTTGTTATGAATTATTCATCTACATCTAGTAAATATGCAATTCTTTCTAATTTTTAGTAAGCGCTATAACATTTGGTTCTCAAAAAGCATTAAGTAATCAGTCAACATATCAGCTGCTGTCATTTCTCCATTGAGGGTTATGAAGTGGTCTATGGGCCAACTTTAGAGCTCTCTCCCTTGAAAGAAAGTTTATATTTATTATCTCTAAGTCACTAAAGTCTCTCTGAATTTATACCTTGTAAGTGAAACTAAAATCTTTCTTTTTCTAAACAGTTTGATTACTACAGATAATAAACAACATCTATTACTTTGTTATGGGCACTACTCCAGCTTATAAAATTTATGCATTTTAAAAAGCTTTTTCTGTTTTATTCTATTCTTTAGTACAAAATTGTCAGCAGATAATATGAGTCAATGTAAGAATGAAAAATTAGAAAGTTGCATAATTGTCCACCTCAAAACTATGTTGTTTGCTTTCGACAGTGCTGTAAGAACCTATCAAGATGGTACAGAAATGCCAAAATGGCCAACCTTCTCCTCAGCTGTAAAGAGATTCAGACAACTAAAACACGGAATTCTATGTCTTTTAAAAAACAAACAATCCTCACTGACAAATCACAATAGGTCTAAGAATATTCCTCATTGAAATTTCACTGCAAAGAGCATAGTAGCTTCTGGTAAAAAACAATCCATCTTAAGAACTTCTATAGTCACACCAGGGAAGGTAAAGCTAGCCAAATATGCTGTATCTATAAAAATAGCAGGACCTATCTGAAAAGACACAGTAGTCTGGAAAATTTCCATACTCAGAACTTCAGTGAAATGAAAGACTTCCACAACAGAGGCTTTGTGAAATAGGCCTATAATTTCATTTATTCTTGTGTACAAAAATGTGTCAGTAGAAAAACTTCATTTCTCTGCTGACATCCCTTTTTCAGTTGTGCATTAATTACCATTATAAATTTTTACCTTTAGCTATTAGATCTGCACAACATTATAATGCCCTGTACTTACCACATTTGTTTGTCCTTTCTCCCCCAGCTTTTTCTGTTATCTGGTTTATCCTGGGATGTTCTTGAGGTGAAATGGGAAATCTGCCAACAGCTTGATTTCCTGGTGGAACATTGGGAAATTAAAGTTACATGTTTTGCTAAGTGGCAACAATGTTTTCACTTTAAAACAACAAAATGTAATTTATTCATTTCTTAGAACTCTGTAAGGAAAGTTTTACTTTTTAACATGGGCCATGTCACTTCATTTCACTGAGAAGCAAAACACTGGCATGGTATTAACTGTAGAAATGTGTCATGTGCACTAGCCTATTCTGAAAACAAGATTCTCATACAACCTCTTGGCACCAGATAACTAATTAGCTTTGCCTGTTTGGGAATATTGACTCCGGCTACAGTACTTATCTTGCCTAATTATGTGTTTTCTCTCCTCTACGCCAGTGTCAGATTGATTGCAAGAAATCTAGAGGATGGATTTTGTGAAAACGAAAACAATACAGTGACTTCCTGTATAACACATGGTAGATGTTAAACTGGGTCATCACTTACAAAATATGTCAGGTATTAGTCTTCAGATACTCCTTTGCATGATCCTTTGCTTTCCAGACTTTCCTGGAGCACTAAATCCCTGATCAGAGTCCCTTCCACAGCTGTGACCCACAGAGCTGTTTTCCCATATATTTTGTGACTCCAGACTCCCCTCCCTTTACCAGCTCCTCTCTCTTTCTTTTCTTGTACAGTCCCACATCATTAACACTATGCCTCCTGAGTTGGGAAGGAACAGTCAACTACTGTGGCTCAGATATAAAACAAGAGTTAAGGCTTCCTGCTCATGATTTTGAGGAGAATCAAAACAGGATCAGTGAGGGCAGCCGTTGCCACAAGTGTTTGCTGTTAGGTTGGGCTCACCCGTCATTTCCAAAGAGAAAAGCCACAGCCCTCCTCATTCTGCTTTCCAGGTCAGAAGGCTGGAGCTCACTGGTCTGTAGGTGTTCATCTTGTGAACGAAATGGCTGAGTCTTCTGGTACAGGCAAAACCAGCAGCAGAACTGTGACTCCCCCAGCAGACTGCTGTTCTGGGAAATGGCCTGATTTTCCTTCAGCCAAGGCCAGCTTTGGACAGTGTTAAATCTCTACAGATTTGAATGCTGCAAAATCAAAGATTAGATGTCAGTTACAAAAATAAATCTTAATTTGAATACAGAGATGTCCATCCTCTTACTGCTATGGTTGGATATTGTTATGTTTTTATATTTTGTCTACTCTTAAACTATGGGTGTCTGTGAACAGAGTTAGACATAGTCAGTCTGTCCACCAAACTAGAGTCCTGCTTTATATTTGTTCTGTCAGTTAAGCATATTTCATTTATTTCCTGAAGTCAGACCATTATTTTTTACTGCATATTCAGCCCAATTTAAATGCATTGTGGATGATACATAAAAAATGTAATTTTTCTAGTAATAAATCAGTCTAAAGAGGTTCTTTATCCATCCTATTATATATCATGTCAGCCTTTGGCATTTGTTTCAGATAAATGTTTTGCTACTAGAACTTGCTTTCGCTTCTGACATTTTAACCAGCATTCCCTTTCAAAACTCATGATCAGCAAACCAAAAGTTCGGATAAGTTCTCAAGTAGGGACTGGCCTTATTTCAGGCAGACCCACTTGCTTTACTTTTTAGTCAGATGACAAAACTGAATCATCTCCCTTAAATGAATCACTTAGAAACACTTCTGTGTGGCACTCCTTGAAAAGCTGGATGTTATGCCCTTTACACAGGACTGTAGATGTTCTGTGACAGTAGTTTATTATTCCCTCTTATTAAAAAAAAAAAAAGAGACTAATGTCATATTCTAATAACTTACTGGCACCAATTTGAGTATTTCTTTTGATCATATCCTGACAATAAATTTTTTGTTTGTTCATATCCAGATAACAAAACTTAAAACACAAGTCTGTAAGTGTTGGAAAGACATCCGTTTGAAACATGCAAGAATATTAATACTTTGTGTGAATTTAAATTTACTCCTGACTGTTTACAAAGTAACTCTTACACCGCAAGTGAGAGGACATCCAACAATTATATTAGCAACCCCACACAGAGAGTACTAAACACTGAAAATGTGTAAAAAAGGTATCAGTAGCAAGATCATAAGATTTTTTTGGAAGTGTAACAACTAAAGAGACTTACTAAACTATTTCTGAGAACTGTTGAAGTTTTATGACTGAAGTTCTTTTTCCTACTCAGTATAATTATGTTTCTAATTTCCAGCAGAATTTTATGGATATTTAAAGGGAAAAAATATAGCTCCACAAGGATTTTGAGGTCTTCACACTCTAAGTGATATTAATTTGAAGGGAATATCACCCTAAGCAAGAATAATGCCCAAAAGGTTATTAATTCTCATAAAAGATATGAAGAAAAGATTTGAATATTTCTGAATGAGTGGGATGATCATGCCTTCATTTTTATAAACATAGACTTTGTCTACCTTTGAACAGAAATTCAATACCATTGCATGCTTTATAGCAGACCAGGCAAGGATTTGCTGCGTCAGCAATATTTGAGCCATTTATATATTTAAGATTATGTCCCCAGTGTATGAAGAATGGTGATAGCAACACCCATAACACCAGGGAGTTTTGTATTTAGGAGTGGTGTAGAAACGTATTAGATCTAAGTCTCGCTAGTAGAGAGAAGAAAATATCAATGGAAATTGAGATAGGCATGTTGCAACGATTGAAAGCTACTTGTAACTTCTGCAAAATGTCAGTGTTCCCACATTCAGACTCCTTTTCTAGAAAATCCATGGTGAGATAAGCTCACACATTACTTGTCTTCACGTGTTTTATTTTCCGTAATTGAAATCCAAATAACCACAAGTTAAGATGAACATGCAGTGTAATGAATTTTCTATATTGTATAAACTAATTGACAAGGATGATCACATTTTCTTAAAATATGATAAGCGAGGAGTTCTTAAATACAGATATTTTTTTTATGGGAACAAATGATAGCTGTTGCTGTTATTGATTTGTAACTGCCACTGGTTAAGACAAAATATATCTTTTGACAGTACTATTCTGGATAAATTAAGATTTGAATATAAAATAAAGACAATGCAAAGCTCCTGTATTACTTTGCATCTACATAATATCTTACAGTGAAACAAAGATTTTGCTTCCTGATACTAAAAACTTAAGATTTTTTCTTCTGTTCAGGAAGTGAGATGGATTCAAGAACACTCAAGGGTTCTTAGTTTATTTACAAATATTAACATAGAGCTGAAATATTACTTTTTAAAGAAGATGTAGTTTAGCACAATAAACAGAATTCCAGAATGAAATCAGAACTATTCATTGAATTTATCTGTGTAAACAAAATAAACTAGCTAATCTAAACCACATTAGTTTATGTGGGATTCACCTTCAGATTAACACACCTAAATGTAATTCTGCACATGAAGGGAAATTAGCAAAGCCATCAGAAATGACACATGACTGTATACCTCTGTAGCAGAAATTGAAAAACAAGTGCAATATTGCTCCAGCACCAAAAAACGACACAAGATGTTATGGATTTAGGCAACTGAATCCCATTCCATGTGCCCAAATTCCCAACAGAGAGAAAAAGAGGTCAACTCAGTTATGTCAACTTGGGTCTCTAATGAGATTTAAGATGCTCAGGATGACCCAGCCTGGCCTCCTGATGAGGTGTTGGGTTTAAGCCATGGACTAGCTATTATGGCCAATACAGTCCATGACTGCTAAAGAGATGCTCAACTCAAAGTAGATATCACTGTTTGGTCAATTAAATAACTCTAAGATCCCCAAAGTTTACTGACCAAAGACTTGTCATTTGTATACACTTAGACATCCTCATTTGTATACACTTAGACATCCAGTGTTACTTAATGCGCTTTAGGGTATCTGAGAAGTCTGCCTCAGTCTGGCAGACATGACAGGACGTTTAACTCATGACTCTCTGGAATGACAGCTGGAGGTGGGTCATGAGTTCATCTATACACTAGTGCATCTCAGGTGGCGCTGTGTGTCTTTGTGTAAATGATTTAGTCAAGAAGGGAAAACATTGAACTGTAACTATCCAAGAAAGCTAATAAACCAATAAAACTATATTGCTCACAATCCTGTGATTTCTTTTTGTTTTCTCCCTCTTTACGTGCAACACTCTCATGAATTTTTGGCTTGGTATCTACTTCATGCTGCTATAAAGCATTTTGTTGCTCAAGTTTCTTTGGATATTTACACTTTATTTTTGGCAACAAAATAGAGACAAGAGCTTCTAAGAAGGGGGCGATATAGTCATATATGATAATCTTAGGGACACTTCTTATTGTTTCTGAGCCATCAGAATAGCTGTGAGACATTTTGCTTTATCTTTCATCACACAGCTTGAGTATAATGTTGTAAGTACACAGAAGAAAATTATAAGCATAGAAAAGCAGAGAAGACCCTGATCCTGCATTAACAAGAATTCAGTTATGTGTCTACCAAGTTAACCTTGAGCAGGAACAATAACGGTAAGACCAGAGAGATATCAAGCAGACAAATGCATGATTTTAGTACACAAAACAAGGTGGGTTTATTACGTCTGGTCTACCCATCTTTTTACAACTTGCAGCACAAAGAGAAATGCAACAATTTGTAAAGACATTAGCAACTGCCACGTAAAAATGATATTTTCAGAAAGTGCAGTTACAGGTTCTGTTAGGGCGAGAAAATTTAGACACTCCGAAACCTATGTTAAAATTTTGGGAGCCTTAGAGTTGTACTTTTGCAGCTGCAATGTTGTTATGACTCAAGGCACTTTCTTCTTCCACTATAAAGCTATTTTAGAACTGAATTTGCTTCAGTACAGCAAAGCTAGATTATAAATTCAGTATCTAATCATAAGCAATTACGTTCATATTTCTACACTCAAGCAAGTGACTCCCTTTATGAGTTCAGAACCTTGTCATAAAGTCTAACATCTGAAATGTAAAAAGCAGTACATTTGATAGGCATAGATGAGTTCAGTCCACCAGCCATTTGACCTCATGCTTCTTACAGATACAGATTCTTGGCTTTGACCAAAATAAAAGATAAGATAATATCAGTATCTTAAAATACGTGAGTGTCCACTGCTTCTATTTTAGTAAGATGTTATCAGGATAATATCATTGATCAGTCGGAAGATCAAGGACTGAGTAGAGATAACTTGAGATTGTGAGGACCCAAGAATTGTCAAGCTGAAAAGTCAGCTGACATATTGAAAATTTAAATATGCTTCATACTTAGAAACATGTAAGAAATGGTAAGGAATGTGAAAGTTGGCGACAGCCTTTGTTGTTAGTGATAATGAGATGATGGAGTTGGTTAGTACCAACCCCTCTGTCATTGACCGGGACATCTTTCATTAGGTTGCTCAAAAAACAATCCAACTTGACCTTGAACACTTCCAGTGATGAGACATCCACAACTTCTCTGAGCAACTAAGATGATTAAGGGAGTGGAGAATCTCCCTTATGAGGAAAGACTGAGGGAGCTGGGTCTTTTTAATTTGGAGAAGAGGAGACTAAGGGGTGACCTTATTAGTGTTTATAAATATATAAAAGGGGAGTGTCACGAGGATGAAAACAGGCTCTTCTCGGTGGAAAACAATGATAGGACAAGGGGTAATGGAATCAAGCTGGAACACAAGAGGTTCCACTTAAATTTGAGAAGAAACTTCTTCTCAGTGAAGGTGACAGAACACTGGAACAGGCTGCCCAGGGAGGTTGTGGAGTCTCCTTCTCTGGAGACATTCAAAACCTGCCTGGACTCCTTCCTGTGTAACATCATCTAGGTGTTCCTGCTCTAGCAGGGGGATTGGATTAGATGACCTTTTGAGGTCCTTTCCAATCCCTAGCATACTGTCATACTGTGATACTGTGTGATACCTGATACTGGGGATTGCCCTGGTCCAGGTACAGGACCTTTTTATACTCAACCTTGTTGAATATTATGGGGTTCACATGGGCCCACTCCTCAGGCCTGTCAAGGTCTCTCTGGATGACATCTTTTCTCCCTAGCATACCAACTGCACCACTCAATTTGTTATATTCTATAAACTTGCTGAGAGTGCACTCAATCACATTTTCTGCTTCATTAATCAAGATATTGAAAAATACTGGTCCCAGTATGGACCCTTGAGGGACACCAGTTATTACTGATTTCCACTTGGACATTGAACCATTGCCTGAAACTCTTTGGAGATGGCCATCCAACCAATGCCTTATCCATCTAACAGTCCATCCATCAAACCCATATCTCTCCAATTTAGTGGCAAGAATGTTGTGAGGGATCATAACATGACCTTACAAAAGTCCAGGCAGATGACATCTCTTCCCATGTTCAGTGATGCAGTCACTTCATTGTAGAAGGCCACTAGGTTAGTCAGGCATGTCTTGCCTGTGGTGAAGTCACATTAGCTGTCTAAAACCACTTCCCTGTCTTCCAGATGTATTGACATATCTTCCAGGAGGATCGGTCCCATGACCTTCACGGGCACTGAGAAGAGGTTGACTGATGAATAGTTCTCAGGGTTTTTCTCATTACCTTCTTTAAAAAAGGGTGTGATACTTCATTTTCTCCAGTAACTGGGCACTTTGTCTGACTGCCATGACTTTTCAAGTGAGAGTAGTTTAGCAACTACATCTGTCAATTCCCTCCGAATCCTGGGAAGAGCAATGCATTAACAGAATACATTCAGCATTCTTTCCAGCTCAGTTGTTTGTGCTGCTTTCTTTATTTCAACCCCTTCCCACATAAAGAGGATGTAAGCTCAGATGTATGATGCACAGTCATTAAGGAAGACTCCCTAAAATGAGAGAAAAAAGTGATGAGTGGGAGTGGGATTAGGGGGAAAAAAAAGAAAAGAAAAAAAAGACTCCTTTCCAGGTGCATTAATAAGGCCAAACAAAGGAACTCTTCTCTAGCACCTGTATGTGTGGAGAATAATTTTCAGGTTTTCCATACACATTTCAACCACTCCCTGTTGCCTCTTCCAACCTTTTTTTTTTCATGACAAAGGGAGCAAAAACACAAGTACCCTGAGATTTACAAATGCTTTCCATCTAACCTCCTACTCCCATGTGAAGACTAGGCTAACCAGCTCTGATGTTTTCTATGTTTACTGTGCACTGTGCAATGAGTTTCTGAATCAAGACCTCACTGCAGAGGATTATACTTAGAGCATAACCTTTCTTATGTACAGATAAAGCTGTAACTCACGCTGGGGTTCAAATTTAATGACATTGTGTTCCCTGCTGTGCTCTGTACAAAGACTTGCTGGAATAAGGCTTTAGTACATATAAAGAGTAATACATTTAACATCCTAATAATTTAATCAAATTATAAGACAGCAAAGAGAAATGAAGAAACACACTTCCACTGGCACTTTTTGTAAGAGATCTGAAATTAACTGATTTATTACTTTAAAATTCTTCGATTTATGTTGCAGTATTTTCTAAATTCACTAACCTGAGTCAGAATAATACTATGAAAACACATTTTATATTATAGTCCCACAGCCAGCCCCAAAGGTCTTACAATGCAAATTGACAAAACAGATAAGGAGGGAAAGACCCATCCAAAACTGCAGCAGAGTAGTGTTCCCCTGACACTAGAAGTTAGTGATGGGTATCCCTTCTACTTCTTCATGTTGCCTTAAATATATTATAAACAAAAAAAAATAGTACACAAAATCCATTCAAAAACTCTCCTTCCTCATGCCCATCATTTTTATTCCTAATACTGGAAAGCCAGTCTGACCCTTTTGCTTTCAACAGTGAGAAAATACTCTTTTTTGACCCAGAGTATGTCAAAAGCTGGGTGGACTCCTAGCTGTGGCTTTAGGAAAGCAACATTGTGTAGCAACTGAAGCCAGCTTTGCAGATAGTTGTGAGAAACCCAGAAATCTGTCAGAATCATAATCACAATATCCTTTGCTTCAGAATCATGTAAATGTTTTATGCATTTGTTTCACCCTCAGAAAACACACAGATACAGTAAAATCATAGAATCACAGAATCACAGAAACATAGAATGTTAGGTGTTGGAAGGGACCTCTAGAGATCATCTAGTCCAACTCTTTGCCAAACCAGGATCCCCTAGGGCAGCCACACAGGAACGCATCCAGCTGGATTTTGAAAGTCTCCAGAGAAGGAGACTCCACAACATCTCTGGGCAGCCTGTGCCAGTGCTCTGTCACTCTCACAGTAAAGAGATTTCTCCTCATGTTGAAGTGGAACTTCCTATGTCCTAGCTTCTATCCATTATTACTTGTCTTATAACTGAGCAGCACTGAAAAGAGACTGGCTCCTTCTTCTTGACACCCACTTGACACCCACTCCTCAGACAGCTGTATACATCAGTAAGATCTCCTCTCAGCCTTCTTTTTTCAAAACTAAACAGCCCCTGTTCTCTCAGTCTCCCTTCATAGGAGAGATGTTCAAGTCCCTTAATCATCCTCATAGCTCTCTGTTGGACTCTCTCCAGTAGGTCCCTGTCTCTCTTGAACCAGGAGCCCAAAACTGGGTACAGTATTCCAGGTATGGTCTCACTAGCACCAGCATAGTTTTTCCGTACTCACCAAGCAACCAGCATAGTTCTTCTGTACTAAGCATCTGAATCACAAAGGTCTAACATTTTTAATTATGTGACAGACTCTGCCATACTCTCCACATGGGTTCAGCTAAATTTTGTGAGTACACACACTGGCCATCAGAGGTACAGACTGAGCTTCCAGTCCATAATGGTGTTGAGCAAGGGGTGTATGGTCTAGATCTATTTTCTATGAAAAAGAAATTTGCTTATGAGGGTATCTTGCCCACACTTTTGTCTGTGAGATAACAAAACTATATTGACATATGTGCAGTCAGAATAGAAATACTCCAGTGCCTGCGCATGTTAATCAATAACAAAATGCTTATTGTAGAACTAAGGGCAGCTGATACATCTTTTATGCAAATGATTTTGGCTGATCTTTCTTGTACCCATTACAGTGAACAGGAAGCATCTTGAAATTTTTAGTCCAAAATGTAATCATCTTTTAAAGACCGAAATTTGTATTCTATTCAAACCATTTAAAACTTATCGTTCTTTTTTATGAATCTCACTTTTTGAGAAGTAATGAGTCATTGCTATAATGTTTCTTGAAGACACAGAGATATACTGTGCTGTAGTTAATTGATCATTCATATTTCACAGGGGTTTTTTTTCTCAAAGAACTGTTCCTGATCAAGTGTCTCTTGAACTACTTATAATGAAGTTGAAAAGACACAAGCCTTATAAAAAGAGGTTTGTCAAAATAAGTCATATGAATTAACAGAGCTTGCACCTTTGAGTGAGTAATAGAAACTCAGATGATTCTTGTGTTAACATTTGAGAGTGTGTGTGCTTAAAATTAATCTTTGCTGGCCATGGTGTTTTAACAATGTAGTGAGAAAAGAATTTTCATAGTAATCAGTATCATTACCTTTAAAAAGCAGGTTGGGAAATAGCCATTTAAGCCACATATTAAATGTAATTAATCTAAAAAAATTCTCTGTGACAATAATAAATCCAGAAGATAATTACAGTAATTGTTCAAACATACAGTCGTTTGAGGCCAAGTTCACTGGCTTAAAATATGCATTTTCTGAGTTGCTAATTATCACAATTGTTTTGGTTGACTGGGTTTTGTCATTAATGGGAGGATAAAGTAGTGTTGTCTCTATTGCACTCTTATGTTGTAACTAATTGCATAAGATAAAAAGAAGAAAGCAGAATTACAGAGATTCTGTAAGCAGAACCTCCCATAAAGGAGAGTTGCTGTCACGATTCTGTATCAAGGCTGGTAAATAAAGTTCAAAGTTCTGTTGACACATGAAAGAACATTCGCAGTAGCCAAAGATTAAGTGTATTTCTTTAGGTTCAGTTTCTATTAGGGAAGGGAGATACTTTCCTACCAAGTGTGATGCAGAGCATCTACTGTGGGTGTGTATGTTGAAATAGTCCTTGAAGATGTACCTTTGGTATGAGGGTATATCTTTCTACAGAGTAGCTCTGCAGGGAACCTTGCAAAAGTTCTGCACAGCACATGTTACCAACATGTCTCCTTCAGTGTGCCTGCTTTGTGAATTGGTAAATTATTTAACTAAATCATTCAGATTAGGTAAGTATAGGTAAATCAACTTTATAGAAGAGAATTTTTGGCACTACTTCACTATTCTTTTGTCTCATGTATTAATTGGATGAGAGACAGGCAGGCAGAACGAAAGAATGAGAGAAAGAACGAGAGAGGAAGGAAGAAAGGAAGGAAGGGAGAGAAGGAGGGACAGAGGGAGGAACAGAGGGAAAAGAGGGGAGGGAGAAGAAAGAAAGAAAGAGAGAAAGAAAAAAGAGAGAAAGAAAGCAAGCAAGAAAGAAAGAAGAAAGAAAGCAAACAGAAAGAAAGCAAGAGAGCAAGAAAGAAAGAAGAAAGAGAGCAAACAGAAAGCAAGAGAGAAAGAAAGCAAGAGAGAGGAGAGGAGAGGAGAGGAGAGGAGAGGAGAGGAAAGGAAAGGAAAGGAAAGGAAAGGAAAGGAAAGGAAAGGAAAGGAAAGGAAAGGAAAGGAAAGGAAAGGAAAGGAAAGGAAAGGAAAGGAAAGGAAAGGAAAGGAAAGGAAAGGAAAGGAAAGGAAAGGAAAGGAAAGGAAAGGAAAGGAAAGGAAAGGAAAGGAAAGGAAAGGAAAGGAAAGGAAAGGAAAGGAAAGGAAAGGAAAGGAAAGGAAAGGAAAGGAAAGGAAAGGAAAGGAAAGGAAAGGAAAGGAAAGGAAAGGAAAGGAAAGGAAAGGAAAGGAAAGGAAAGGAAAGGAAAGGAAAGGAAAGGAAAGGAAAGGAAAGGAAAGGAAAGGAAAGGAAAGGAAAGGAAAGGAAAGGAAAGGAAAGGAAAGGAAAGGAAAGGAAAGGAAAGGAAAGGAAAGGAAAGGAAAGGAAAGGAAAGGAAAGGAAAGGAAAGGAAAGGAAAGGAAAGGAAAGGAAAGGAAAGGAAAGGAAAGGAAAGGAAAGGAAAGGAAAAAGGAGGAGAGAAAGAGAGAAACAATTAAAGAAAAGAAGAAATAAATTTCTTTTTAGCTGTCCTAAGCTGGCGTAACTATTCTCCCTTGATGTTTCAGCACTTCTCTGGGCTGGAAATTAGAGATGAAATGTTAAGATTCCTGTGAACAACTCTTATGTTTCTAAGCTGTAGGTACAGACTGAGGCATAGATATATGCCTCTACAAAACAATATATATTGATGAATGGTATCAGACCATATTACAAAATAACAGATAAAAATATTTCCATCTTCACTATATCCTCCGAACATCTAACTTTGCCTAGTATTGCAACATTTCAGTAAATAACTTCCTCAAGTCCCTGCACTAATATACTCTTTTTCTTTTCAATAGTAATTTTAATTAATTCATCCTTTCTGACATTTGCATTTGTCTTTAAATGCCACTAGATAACAGGGTTTTAATCATTCCAAATAGCTTTTTAATTATAAACCTAATTACTTTTGCAGAAGGTTAAGCTGCACAAACAGGAATAAAACTGTTTGCTTGTGCTCTGTGTTAAGAATGATGTAGTGTTTTCTCATTAGGTATTCTGTAAACTTGCTCGGTCAGTTTTATGTGACATTTGGAAAAAGAAAAAAAAGGCAAAAAAAAAAATATAGCCCCAAACTGCATATTAGAAGGCTGGAATTAGACTCTAGGACAACTTAACATCAAGCTGTGTGAAACAGTCATTGATCTTTTAACTAATTATGAAATCAAAGTTAGGCATCCTTTTCCATTTCAGTTGTCATTTTGGGCTGGCATATTTGAAAATGCAAAGATACAGGGGAACATATAATCTTCCTGCTGGATGAAAGGTTCCTTCTTTGTAAACCCTTCTCATCTATTTTTTTTCTCTGAAAATTTTCCACCACTGGTGCTGCCCTGCTGGGTCAATGGAAAAGAATTTCTTACTGGAGAGATTCTGTGCCTTTACTGGAGATAACCAGTTTAAATAAATGGAAACAAGAGTTAATTTACACACAACTTGTCATATATTCTTTTTGAAGGATCATTCATCCTTTGTGGGAAAAGGTCTGAATAAGATCTGTGTGGGCAGGAGCTCTTTCATTGTTTGAAAATATGGCAGATGTGGTGTTACCATTATAGTAGAACAGATGTCTAAATACATAGCTTAATTTGTATATTAGCTGCTATATGCAGTGGTTTTTTTAAAAAAATAATAAATTGCAAAGACCAATTTAGTTTAGAAAATTGAAACTTACATATTTTGCTGCTCCTCTACTTTGAATGAGTTACTTAGAATTGAAAAAGTCAAAATATATTCTATACCTCTGGGCTTCACTCATATTTGATAGTGTATATATATCACTAAGGTTAAATAATCTCAAGTCACCAGCTTTCAAAGTTTATTCCACCTTAGCGCCCACTAATGATCATGTTAATGTGCATGTATTAGTTATATTTTTCCACTTTTCTTGGTTTCATTCTGTTCCAGGGAATCTTATTGTTGGGTTGTGCTCTAACCACAATAGCTTTAGAAAAAGTAAACTCTCCTTTCATGTGAGCTAAAAATAACCATAAGTATAAAGTTTAAGACAGAAAAAAAAAAAGTATTCAGAGTATCTTAACAAACAATCTCACACATAGAAAGTATACATGTGAAGTTGCTGATGTAACGCTGCTCATTAACAAGCCACTCAGTGGACCACTCAGTGGATAAGGAATTGGCTGGATGGTTGTATGGAAAGAGCTGTGGTCAACTGCTCAATATCAGGGTGGAGATCAGTGACAAGTGATGTTCTTCAGGGGTCGGTACTGGGACCAGTATTATTTAATACCTTTATCGGTGTCATGGAAAGTGGAACTGAGTGCACTATCAGGAAGTTTGTGGATGACACCAAGCTGAGTGGTGTAGTTGATACTCTAAAAGGAAGGGATGCTTGAGAGGCGAGTTCATGTGCATCTCATAAATTTCAACCAGGGCAAGTGCAACAAGGTCTCGCAGTTAGGTCAAGGCAATCACAAACAGGCTGAGCAATGAGTGGATTGAGAGCAGCCCTGTGGAGAGGGACTTGGTGGTATTGGTGGACAAAAAACTGAATATAAATCAACAATCTGCAATCACAGAATCACAGAATCACAGAATCACAGAATCACAGAATCACAGAATCACAGAATCACAGAATCACAGAATCACAGAATCACAGAATCACAGAATCACAGAATCACAGAATCACAGAATCACAGAAT